>NW_025335780.1:5108991-5168805 GCF_004798865.1 Varanus komodoensis
CCCCCCCCCCCCCCACCCAGCAAGGCATGGGACTGAAGGGTCTGTTTTGCTCAGCTGTTCTGGTCTCCAGGCATTAAGTACGTAAGTGGGTGTGGTATGCCTTGCTGTCCAAATGTAGACATCGCTACCCCTTCCTCAGGAGCTGCGGGTCTCCTCTAGAGAGCAGGAGGTGGAATAAATTGATCAGTACCATTGCTACTGAGCAGAAGACCGGCTTACATTATACGGACAAGGGAGAATGTATTATTTTTATTATTTTATTTATTTATTTATTTTCCAATTTATATCCTGCCTTTTTCCTACAAAGGGCTCAAGGCAGCTTACATCTCCTCCTCCACCTTATCCCCACAACAACAACCCTGTGAGGTAGGTTGGGCTGAGAGTGTGAAACTGGCCCAAAGTCACCCAGTTGGCTCCATGGCTGAGTGGGGACTCGAACCCGGGTTGCCAGAGTCCCAGTCCCATGCTCTTCACCACTGCACCACACTGGCTCTCTATTATTTGTCCACACTGACCAAACAAGGTTTGTGTCCTGAAGCACAATGTAGTTGACTTCCAGCTTTGGCTGAGGCGGTGTGTGTGGGACTGCCTGCCTGGGGGGTGGGGAGCAGTGGGCTCCCCCCTGCATGTTGTCCCAGCCAAGGGTGGAAGCTAACAGGGGCCTGTCTGTCTAACAGGGATTCTAGGACAACTGCAGGAAACTGTGCTCAGCCTGCAGTTACAGCTGCCAGGGAGCAGAGACTCATTCCTGCCTGAAGAATCTGACGGAATACTACCTGGTGGAACAAGGTGAAAGGAGTGGGAGGAAGGAACCCAAGTACCGAGACGATCTCTCGGCCTCACCAGATGTACTTTGCAAAACAACCAACCCACTGTGACTTGTTGCCACGGTGTGTTGTCCTGTTGTGCAAACTCATCAATATATGTGCACATCCAACAAGCTCAGTTATATCACCTTCCACTCTTTGGAAATGTATCATCCATCTGCAGTGTTAACAGTGACAGCATGGGCAATAATCTCTGGAAAAGAGGAAATAAATGAAGTATAACACATCCCATCATATCTTTGTTCTAAATGGCCATGCCTGAAGAATTTCTCTTCAAGTTCAAAGCTTTCAAACGTGATTGAACTAACCGCTCTGCAAGAAGGCATTATTTTACCTTTTCAGTTTCTCCTTTCTGAAGACGCACCAGCACAGCTATGGATGCTCTGATACTCCCAAAGTATGAAAAATAAATGAATACCTGCAAAACTTCCCAATAAAAAAGTCAAATTGTGTGAGATCATCTTCCCAGCTCCACCACCTTGAAAGTGACTCCTCTACTGTAATGGCTTGAAGCAGTCTCTTCAGGTGAGCAGCCCCACATTGGAGTCCTGATCTCCAGCAGGTCCCCACCTGCCGTTTCAGGTGAGGCTGTTCCACCCTGTTCAACAACAGCAAGTCACTGTTTTTGTTTTCCAAGTGAAAGCAGCGATTGGGCTGGGCAGCTGTCATATGCTAGGGAAGAGGTTGGGCATCTTCCCTAGCAGCAAACTTTTCTGTTTCCCACTCACTGGTTTTCCAGGGAAACCCCACAGACACGTTTCCTCACTTGCCCAGGGACTCACAACACGCTTTCTGCAAAAGTGTTAACAAATACTCGAACAGGGAGTTGCAGAGACAAAAGAGCAGATGCAGGAGAAGTTGGCATCCCTACTTGTGCCCTCCACACCCCACTCCACCTGATCTCTCCTTGGCATACACAATGGCGAACATAGGACTAGGAGCTACAGAGAGGGCGGCAGTCGTTCCGTCCAGGTTTGCTGCTGAACTCTGGTACCACCTTGAGAACGAATTGATGTTGGAAGGCTTAGAACAGACTGATCATTTTAAAGCAGTGCCTCTTTGTGTAGCATATGAACTGACTCTCAGGGCAACATTTTTCACCTGCTACTGAAGGTGAAAAACAAAGTTTGCCAATTGTGGAATAGCATTATTCTGTCACACCTGTCTTCTGTATTCTGTCACACCTCTTGTAAGGAACCCAAGATGGCATAAATGGTTCTCCTCCAGTACATTTTATTCTCACAACACTCCAGGGTATGGTAACCTGAGAGTCCATGGCTAGCCCAAGGTCACCAGTGGCTTGATGGCTGAAAGGACTAGAACCCAGATTAACCAAGCTCCCAGTCTATTAACATTAACAGCAACATTATGTTCTACCGGCTCTTGCTGAAAACACTCAGCCTACTGCAAATAACACTATTCCATGCTACAGCTTTCACAAATGTCAGGCTTGGGAAAGGAAGCCTCAAAATATTTCCATTAGTTTGCCCTACTCTTGTCACATTGCTTACCTGTTAGGGTTTCTCTTTCCTGTTCACTACATTCTATTTTGAACATTTGGTTTCTGAAGGTATATATCATTCTTTTAATCATTACATAGTGGTGTGCCAGCTACTTTCTCCTAATACCTGCCTGTGTACGAAGGTAGAATAAGCTTTTCCTTTCTCCTGTTTTCAGAGTGAGTATAACTGTATCGCATAGAACTTCATAAAAGTTTTATGTTTTGGTCTTTTGGGAAAGAGTAACTGGAACCATGGAAAAATAGTAACCAAGCACAGATTCAGCTATCAGTTGATAGCCTGTAGAGGAAGCACAGGCATTACAGAAAAATTTAGAAACTTGCAACAATAGCTCTGAAAGGTAGCACTCTAGATACATCATTTAAGAAAGGACCAGAGAAGTCTAATGTTAAATGCCATTAGAACTCTCTGTTCCCTGAACTCAGTGGTGGATTGTCTAGCCACATCACAGAGAGCAAAACGCATGTTATATCAAACAAGTTCATATGGTTGAGTATAATTCTTGGTTAAAATCCTACAGCCATTTATCTTGAAGCAAACTCAGCAGGACTAACATTTGAGCAGGCATGGATAGCATTGTACTCTTACATTGCAATCCTATTACGTTTGCTCAGAAGTAAGCCCTGCAGAATTTAGCAGGATTTACTGTCTGGTACGTGTGTACAGTTGCAGCTTTAATGTCTGAAAAGCTACATGAACTATTTAATCCAGTCTTGCTTAACAGCAGAGACGAAATATTCCAAGGCACCTTCCTGGTTAAGATTCTGCCAGTGCCATCCATTAACTTTACATCACTATTTTAAAGTTCTGTGTTTGGCTGATGCCTCCAAAATTTGATCCAAAGTTAAGCATTTTTAAGTACACTTGGTTTTAATGGGAAATATCTAGGCATTACAGATTCTTGCTCAGCCAATCGACTTACATGTGCTGAACTCTGTTTGAATTTGCCTGCTCATATGTGACAATTAGGAATGTTTTCCAGTACTGATTTGGCATTCTGTCACTTAAGAAAGCAGAATCAAATGCAACCTATTAAAAAAGCTGCACAGAAAGGAAACATAGTTCCTGAGCTTCTGGTCTTACAAACTGAGACAGGGAAAGGCATAATTTCTCACATAAAAAGGAACTGTAAACAGAACTGAAGATAAATGAGTAGGGTTATTAGTTGCTTATACCTGTGAAGCTCAACCCAAAGCATATTTATTCATAAGTAAGTCCATTAATTTCAGCAGCATGGTTTTCATGGTAAGAGTACCCAAGTATTGGAATACCTGACAAGGGCCCCATCTGGTCTCTTTGAGAGTGTCATAATTGTATATAATTTCAGGAGGCATCACAACAAACACTGTTTACAGAAATGTTGTTTATGTTGAGCTTTTCATATGATACATTACTTCATTGCCTTATTAATAAAAAGGACTTAAATAACTTCCTATTCTTTTAATGCAAGCAAATATCACCAGCAATTAGTTAAGAGATGAGTCTAGAGATTCAAATGGCAAGATGAAATCTTCCTGGAAGTCTTAATCACTGGATATAAGTGAGGACTGTTTCTGGTTACTTACAGTTTAATCCTGTAAATTCATCTTTAAAAGTGAGCCGCACCGAGTCTAGCCTAGCAAATAGAAAGACATGTTGCACGTATTCAAACTTACTTTTCCTGACAGTATTCGTTCATGCGTTGCAGACCTAAGCCCTGGCACAGAAACATTTTCTGGGGACAAAGCTCTACTTGAGTCTAGATCAAATGAAACTGTCTGAAATGCTTGTTTCAAATCAGACACATCGACTTGTTATTAGAGAGTAAGGAAGCATGAGCCTTCAGTCAGAGGAAACTGACATGGATTAAAAAAAAACCCTGTTGATATAAAACTCCCAAGAGGAAGGGGAGAATGAGTACCTTTTGGGTACATCAGGATGGCTGTAGCTCAACCAACATGAAGTGCTTTTAAACCCTTCTGACATCAGCGGGGATGTTTAAACACAGTTGCAAGTGCATAGCTATGGGTTGAGTGGGACAAGCATTTACAGCCTGAGCCTGGATCCTTTTGTAGAGCAGGGACCATGCAAAGTCACGACTAATGGAATAGATTTAGAACGTGGAATGTGAGCCCCTGGCTCACACGCACAACCATGAGTAAACAAGTCTCCCCTGTGGAGCCATTCAAGCTCCATCCACATGCCTACCATTTAGCACACTGCAAAACACTCTTGCTCACAAGTGGATCTGAAACAGCATTAGCAGGCAAAATCTTTGACATGGAAGGAAGCGAAGTTCAGTTATTAACTTTGACCCAGCCAGAGTTAAATCATCTTAAACTCCACTTATGTTAAAGGGAGAGTTAGACACACATTTAGCCTTGCCTTTTAACATGCAGATGTGCTGCTCAGAAGTACAATCCACCATATTAATAATCTCCGAAGATGTAACCTTATCTGTGCACTCTGAACACGGTCAGCTAGAGCATCCCTTAGATCTGTGCGGCCCAATGAGTTCAGCTCTCAAGAAGACCTGCTCAGGATCTGGGCTGCTCACGCCAAGTTAGGACTGCTGCCTCGCAGCTAGAAGACCAGGTCAAGGTTTCGAGTTCGAGGCTCGGAGCGCTGAGCGCGAAGGCGACGCGCGTCTGGCTGAGACCGGCCGCACCGCGTCTCCTTACGCGCACTGGGCGCTCGGGGGTTATGAGGGGAAGATCGCCGGTGCGCTAAGAGGGCCGTGCGCTAAGAGGGGCGCTAAGAGGGGCGCTAAGAGGTGCCGGTGCGCTAAGAGGGGCGTGCGCGCCGGAGCGGGGCGCAAAGCGGCTAAGTTTGCTGGGGCAGCCCGGGGCGACCCGGGCGACGCTCCGGAGAGGGCAAGCGCAGTGGCCCGCGCGCGGCGGACGGGTGCGCACCGCAGCACGCTCGCCCCTTGCCCAAGCCTTCCGCCTCGCCCTGCTCGCCGCGCCGCGGGGAGGGGAGGGCAGGGGAGGGGAGGGCCGCGGCCACCGTACCTGTGCGCGGCCCCGTCACCTGTTGCCTGGCCGCCGCCGCCATCCGGGAAGGGCGCGGGCTGCTCCTTGGCCTCGCGCGGCGCCAGCGCTTTCTCGCGCAGCCGGGGGAGCTCGTCCAGCCCGCCCCCGCCGGGCCCCTCCTCCAGGGACTCCACGTAGAAGACGGTGCGCGGGGCCAGCCGCGGCGGCTCGGCCAGTCCATGGAGCCGGGTGGCGGGCAGCAAGGTGCCGTTGAGGGGCGGCGAGGAGGCGGCGCAGGGCGGCGAGGAAGAGGAGGAGGAGGACGACGACGACGACGACGACGAGGAGGAGGACCCCGACGACGACGACGAGGAGGCTCGCTTCCAGAAGGCGCCGCTGCCCCGCTCCTGGCTCTTCAGCAGGCGGCTTTGGCTCGGCCCCCAGTGCTCGAAGCTGCTGTCGGGCGGGAGGCAGCCGCCCGGCGGCGCGGCCGGGTGGCTGAACAGCTTCCAGCGGAGGCGCAGGATGTGCTTCACGTCAAAGTCCTTTCTGCCCGAGTTCGACATGCCGCCGCCGCGAGCGAGGAAGAGGAGGCGGAGCGGGCGGTGCGTGGCGCGGGCGGGCGCTCGGGCGCTCCCGCTGGCTCCCCGCGCCCGCGCCGCGGCAGGGGCTGCTCCACGGCGCTCCCCGCGCCTCCGGGCGGAGCGCAGCGCCCGGGGAGCGGAGCGGGGCGCGGAGGAGCCGTGGAGCTGCGCAGCGGCCGCCGGAGATGGAGAGGAAGCGGCGGCGGCGGCGGAGGAGGAGAAGCCGGCGGCAGGTGCCTCCGAACGGCAGGGAGCTGCGCAGCGAGCGGAAAGGGAGCGAGCCCGCCCGAGGCAGCCCGCGAGTGGCTGCTGGAGAGAGGCGGCGAGCAGCCCGCGCTTCTCCGAGCGACCGGGGCGGGGTGCGCGGCGGAGGACGCCCCCGCGGCTCATCAGCGGCCGGAGCAGCTCCACCGGAAAGCAGGTGTCTCCGGCGGCGGCGGCGGCTGGAGCAGCAGCAGCAGCAGCAAACGCCGCCTCCTCTTGCTTGCGCTGAAGTGTGTGCCAAGAGCCTGGAGTTATTAGTCCTCCTTCCACTCAAAACGCCTCCGCTGCGCCGCTCGGGGAGGGGGGAGGAGGAACAGCGTGCAAAGTTGCGTAACCTTTGAGGGCTACTTAGCAAAGGGCGCAGGCGACGGCGCTGCTTTGGGGGGCAGGGTATGTTTGATCTCCCCACCCCCTCGCAGAAAGCGAGAGAGAGAGAGAGAGAGAGAGAGAGAGAGAGCTGCCAAGGTCCTCACTGAACCGTTTTCTCTCTGCCGGCTGCCTCTCCGGCGTCTCCCGTTGCGACGCTGTGCACGAGGGATGCAGATGTGCGGAGCAGCTTGGTCTGCCGAATGGCCCTCGCTGGAAGAGTCGCGCTCCCTACGAGCCTCCAGCTGGCGGTGCTTTTCGCTTGTCGCCTGTGCAGGAGACTGGGCCTCCTTGGGACACGAGAGAGCCCCTGTTTTCCAACACATCCGCTGGCCCAGCACGCGCGCGCGCGCACGCACACAGCCTCTGCAGCACTGCTTGGGCAAGTTTTCCCCAGCACCAGGAATTCGATGAAGTTTCATCCTGACCTGAGCTCACACTCAGAGTCCGAAAGCGTGCTCGGGTTAAGGAGCAATTCCCACGTAGCATTTACCTCTTTGGGTTTGCTGCTTCTGCAGTGTTTCCCCATTATGAGTATCTTGGAGTGGGCTGCCCTGTTTTGCTCAGAATAGAGCAGCAACATTCTTTCATACTGTCCCCATCAGGACCGACTCCTTCGTACAGGAAACTGCCACATCAGCCTTATTTTCTCCTTGCAATGACCACACATGCATTCATTCCTAAGAATTCAAATATTGTTCGTTCCAAACTGTTGGGTTTCCATGTTTTTAAACATGGCATTAATGTGATCAAAGCAACAACTTTGTTAAGCATATCAAAACCTAAACATTTCTGCAGAAATTATAGGGCAACCCTTTCTAATGTGAACCCAAAGACTATGGTCCACTTGTACAGACATGTGGGTTGTGTCATTCCTGCTTGTCACATAGGCCTATCTCTTCTGCTTTGTTGGGTTCATGGAAATTTTGCAGGGCATGGGAGAGATGGGAAAACATTATCTAGGATGTTCCCGAGAAAAGAAGGACAAGTTATACAGGTTTTATGTCCAATAACTGTGAGCACAGTTCCAGCAGAAACCTGAAATGATGCTTGTAGCTCTTTCTTGGAATGAATTTCCCATTCAGAGAGCTGTCTTTGGGAAGAGGTATGGATGCACAGGAAACTGCAAATGGAGAAAAAAAGAACACTATAGTGTTTTGTATGATCCTTGTTGCTAAACCTAGTCTAGCCTATTTTCTCCAGTGAATGCTGTGCACATGGTACATCAAATCAACTTCTATTTGCATCGGGCTCATGGTACTTTTTAAAGTGGACAATGAGCATGATAACTTTTGCCAACCGAAATGGGTTAGTGTATAAGATGCCACAAGATGGCTTGCCATTTTTGCTGCCATGGACTAATGCAGCTACTTTTCTGGAAATTGTATTGTTTCTGTAACATTTCAAGAGAAGCCATGTTATGGAATACATGCTCAACTCATATCCTACCCCCCAAAAGAAAGTAAAACAGAGAACTGTGTATGAATATGGCTTCCTGGTTGCCCTCCCTCCCTCCCTCCCTCCTTCACTCCCACTAACATACACTGAATGCCGTGTTTACATGGGAAAAGGAAGTCAACCCAGAATAAAGTGCAAGGAGCTGTTTGTAATAGTATTCCAGGTATAAAGTATCCTGAGCTGGTAATTTGGTGCAGAACGTTCCTTTGCGAGGATCTGGGAAATTCTGGATCAAGAACTTAACTTTCTACAGTCTGCTTAGGTAAAGTCCCATTTAGAGAGGATGGTGTGGCATTTCTTGTCCTCTTACATGTAGTTATTTCTAAGGTGACTCTACTTTTCTAGCCAACAGATTAGTACCAACTGCTGAATCAAAGTGGCAAGACTGCCTTGCATGGCATTGCCTTCTAGCTCATAAATCATCATACAAAATGCATGAAAGGGAGCAAGCAATAAAGTGATGCACACAGAAACCACTTTCCTTATAAAAAAATTAGGTATTTGGGAGAGGAAGGAATGGCTCCCCCACCCCGTTTAGGAGGGGGAAATAAAAGTCTTGCTGTAAGTCTAGTTCGTGGGCTTAAAGAATTTTTATTCATCCTGCAAAGTGCAGTCAAAAGAGTACCATACTAAGTTCATAGTGAATGCAGTCGGTAGAGGTTGAGGAATGGCTTTCTTAACTGGGAATGTTTTTGCTCCTTGTTCATGAAAAAGCTGCAGCTTCAAAAACCCATTTGCAAAGCGCAGATGCTAGACACCTGGGATAATAATTCCAGTTCTTTCTGACTTATCACCAAGCTAGTAAATCCAGTTACAACCTTCTGTTAAGGATTGTACTTGTCTCTAGACAGAGCTACATATTTTAGCAGAACAAGAAACCTAGCCACCAGACCCTATTTTCAGGGGAAGAAAAATCACTGTCATGCATTTATATATTGATTTATGCCATAAGAACTAGATCACAAAACCCTACATGGCATGAGCTTTTTCTCACTATGCAGTGATAAAAGAAGACAAAGCACACCTAAATGGCAAAGACAGGTAATTTTTATCTAGACTGCAATCAGGTGCTAAGGACTGCTGCCCAAGTCCCACTAAAAGGAATGGGAGATGCATAAGATGAGATGCACTCCCATTTTAATGAGGTTGATATTATGATGAAGAAAACAGTAAAGTGGCACCAAATCCTACAACACTGGTCAAACTTTCCCACATAAACTAAATCCCTGAAAAGTTTATGCCGGGCAGGCATTATCTATGAAGGGAAAAATACATGTCCTCATTTCAAATGACATCTACAAAATAATATCCTGCCATTTCAGGAGCCTTCTACACTTTTCCAACTTTTATATTAGGGGGAGAAATCACATCATCACATTTCTACCTCTTTTTCTTGTACCACTAAAATTCTGAGACATGAGGAAATGAATTCTAGAGACTCTTGAGAAACACTAATGTCTCATTTTGTGCACATCTGGTCAGTCACAAGCTCCACCGAGTTCAGTAGGGCTCCTGTCCTTATAGAGGGCCAGTGTGGCGTAGTGGTTAGGAGCGTGGGACTGGGACTCAGGCGATCTGGGTTCTAGTTCCTGCTCAGCCATGGAGCCCACTGGGTGACTTTGGGCCAGTCACAGACTCTCAGCCCAACCTACCCCACAGGGTTGTTGTTGCGGGGATAAGGTGGAGGAGGAGAGATGATGTAAGCTGCCTTGAGCTCTTTGTAGGAAAAAGGCAGAATATAAATCGCAATATAAATATAAAATGCCCAAGAATCTGTGTGGAACTGCAACCTTAGTCTAGTGTGTCAGTCCTTGCTAATTCAGGTCTTCTGTCCAGCCTTCCAAAGGCTCAGGCAAAAGTAATTCCAAAATTTCCACAGGAGTTGCTGGAGAATGAATGTGGTTTCAAGCTACATAAAGCACTGAGCCCAGTCCTAAGGAAGTCACATTAAGCTCAATGAGGCTTAGTTACGGGTAAGTGGTAACAGGACTGCAACCTCAAGTTCCTACCTTACTCCCAAGAGCTGTTCCTGCTGGTAAGTCCATATACACTTTTGTGTCCACATATAGCTATCCACCGCATTCACCTTCAACTGCTGTTTCCACCCATGCATTTCATACCACTTTGGAGCTTGTGCAAGCCCAGGAACAGCCCCCATTCGAAAGAGTGAAAATGTACCAAGCCAAACGGAAGCACCCCGCTACTGGAGGGCCGATTGCCCTTGGCTACGGTGTACTTTGTAGAACACAAAAAGTCCAAGGATGCAAAATCTGTGCATTAAAACTCACTAGGGTGGCAGTAATCATTTCAAGATAAATTATTAGCAAAAGTTCTCGCAATATGCTTTGACAAAATTTGAATAATGTATTTTTTTTCCAAAGTAATCTTAATATCAATGTGGGCTTGTTTTTTTTTTTTTAAATAGCAGAACTTTCAGCTTTTGAAGTTAAGAATGAATTTGTGAATGTATATGTATACATATGAAACTCAGTCTTGTTCCTGATTTTGAGCTGAATTCCTGGAATTATATTTTCATTATATCTAGTTATATGCTCCATTTATCATTATTTTGCTTGGAGGGCTTAAGCACGATGGATTTAATATGAATCCACTTAAAACTGGGATACATTTATTGGCTGCAGATCAAAAATATGTTGTGAAAATGAGAAAGCACATAATTCTGTTCATAGCATCATGGCACTGAATACTTGTAAAACTGATTCTCCTACTTTTCACGCAGAGCGTACTGAGAACTATTATATAGGATGCAGTGGTTGTTCACAAGAATGTCATGATATATAGAGTGTTGTGGGAGAGTAGATAAGGTCTTACCTTCTCATTCATCTCTTGTGACTCCTTGACTCCAACCAAATGAATTAGCACAGTGCAAGCTTCTCTTGTCCCATTTCCAGAAGTGTTTCTGTAAGCATTAACATAGTTTGAGTCATCTATATTCCATCCATCCATCCATGCCTTGTCTTTATCATCAAAATGCCCCCAAAATGCAACACAGATTTGCTTTACGCTATTAATAGATATTTGGTTCACCCCATCTCCCTTGATCTAATCACTTTTGCTTTCCTTCTGTGTATCTCTGTGTGTGTGTATTAATGAAATATACAAGTATGTCTTGTGGTAAGCATTGGAAACAAATTAATTTTGGCATAGCTACCATATTTATAAATCGGTATTAACTTTCACAGTCCAAACTTCCACAATGGTGTTAATGGAGATTAAGTGACCTTAAATTGGATAGCCTTTCAAGATAATAATCAAGTTGTTAAAACACAGAATCATCGATCATAGAATAGTAGTTTGAAGCGGCCAAAAGGGCATTGGGTCCAACCTCCTGGTTAGTGCAGGATGCCAACTTAAATCATCCCTTCCAGATGTTCCAGTTGCATCTTGAATGTCTCATACACTTTGAAGGAATCTGGTCCCAACGGAAGCAATAGTAGAACCCAAGTTTTGACTCTGGTGTTCAGTGGGCCTGCAGTGTCTGTTTTGTGGTTTTTTTCAAGTTACAAGCATCTCTGACCAGGATGCTGGGATCCACAATTCAGATGGAATCATGCATATCTTTCCTGGGACCACCAGATCAACAAAGTATTATTTGATCTAATCTAAATTTGATTATTTGATCTAAAAACATGCTTAGGATTGGGTTCCTAGAAATCATTTTGGCCAAATCTATTTTAATGTATTAAAAAAAGACATTACAATAAACAGCGACTGAAAAAGATATGTGCTAAGCAATTTTTAGGCAATCAAGGAAGTCTGCTTCCTTATATATTGTTTTCTAGTATGAGCACTCCTGCAATTAGAGGAAAGTAACACTTTTCATGTGACAGCAGTATAAACAGTAATACAGAAAAAAGAGGGCACTCTCGTACATCATCCAGGGAGCTTTACATTTAACTAAATATTTGGTTATTAAAAAGAAAAAAGAATATGCAAAACTCAGAAATGAGTGGGTCATGCAATTTCATCATTTTTATCTCTAGGTTACAGGAAAGAAATAAGGATTATACCCAAACAGCAATGGTCAAGTTCTTTTGTTGCAATTAATGCTGTCAAAAGAAATCCAACAAACCAACAAATAATCCACACACACACACACACACACACATTCAGAGACCTGAACTGCAATTAAGTGTACAACAGGACTGTGAAGCAAGCAGACATGTGACTTTTGCCTGCACTGCCCAGATCATGAAGATACTTTTTCTTGACTCCCATTTCACATCACCATCATAATTAACCTAGTCATAATTTCTATTTTTTCATTTGAGGAGTTTATATTTTTAGATTGCAAAATTTCTGTTAAACTTCAGGAGCATCAATTTGACCATTTTAGGAAGGTGTGTGACCAGCCTCTCAGCCCATGTCCATAATGCCTGAATGAAGGCCTTGCATAATTATCTTTTCTTAGAGTAGAAACAAGGGAAGTCAATCCGGAAGAGGTGGCAGTATTTGGTGCAATGTATTATTCTTTGTAGCAAGTCCTTCTCTTTCTCAGAATTCTTTGACTCTTTGCTTCACTGAGTTTGCTCAAGAAAGGACTGCTTGTCTTTTGATAACCTCATCCACAATCCAGTTAAGTCAAACTACTTTGGCTTAAACCAATTTGTCTTCATTCTGGAATGTTACAAGTAATTCCAAAAAGGGTACTTGAATTTCCCAGTTTAGTCAATTGGATGGGAAAGCCATACTGACCAGAATGTGTGCATTTAATCTAAACTTGAACCTCTCCTTCCTTTGAATTTCTCTATAATAATTATCACATTGCAAGGAATTGCATCTCACACAAAGCACCAGTCTAACTAATTTATTTGCACTGTATCTGAAAGTGTTTAACGTCCATATTGGACCTAAATAAACAGAAGTTTTCACTTGGATTGACTGAGGCTGTAAATATTTTGTCAGTGCAATTTCTTTGTCTGTCTACAGAAAAATCAGCCTTGCTGAATTTAATGGGTGTTCCTCCTAGGTAAATGAGTAGACAATTGCAGGCTTAATCTAGGAAAGCCAATTTTACGTCTAGTATACAGGATAAATCATAAACCTTTTATAACTGATTAAACAAAAAGAGCCAGATAAATGTCATACTTACCCTGGGGTTCTGTATCAGAAAGTTAGCATGTATAAGCATGAATATATTATCTCTTTTAAAATGTGTAGAAAAGCTTATGAAACTGTATTTTATTTAATGCAGTTCTTCAAAAGTCTAAGGGATTCTGCAGCATCTTTCAGCCATGCATGCTTGCCATTCTTTTCCTTCCCTATTTATTTTTCCTTTAGCGTCATGTCTTTTGGACTGTGAGGCTGCACAC
The DNA here is from genome assembly GCF_004798865.1 of Varanus komodoensis. Taxonomy (NCBI): domain Eukaryota; kingdom Metazoa; phylum Chordata; class Lepidosauria; order Squamata; family Varanidae; genus Varanus; species Varanus komodoensis. The sequence goes on from NW_025335780.1 coordinate 5,122,295, forward strand.
AGGAGCTTGACTTTTCTACCTGGACAATCATACTGACCATCAGAAATTTTATTATGGGTTCATCAGGTTCAGTTGGCTGAACTGAAACCAAGCTGATAGGTTGGGCCAGGTATAGAGGGGTAGGCTGAGGACCAAGGATCTCAGCCTGGGTTCTAGTCTGGGTTCCAGACTGATTTTGTGACCAAACTAGCCTTAGTTGGGGGGAAAACAGGCAGTGAAGGCAGATGGCAGTCCTTGCTTTGCTCCTATGCTTTCATCAGCTCATTCAAAGGCACTGTCTTGTTTGACGTCCAAAGTCCTGTTGCTGCTATTATTATTATAATTATTGCTATCATCATCATCATCATCATCATCATCATCATCATCTATATATTGCCCCATAGATAAAGCTTTCTGGGCAGACTACAACAAAGCATAAAAACAAAACAATAGAATACAAATCTTATAGAACTGAAGCACCATTAAAACAAATTTAAAACAGCAAAAATGTTCCTGCAATTTGTTACATAGTCGGTCTTCCTGTGAATCTATGTATATTCTCAAAGCCAGGGTCAGAGCCCACGAAGGCAAGACTAAGAGCCTTCGCTTTGTTGCTACCAAGTGTGGTTGTAGGCTCTTCTTCCCATTTTCTATCTAAATGCTAATGCTCAGGGTGTACGTTTTGAAAACATATTTTAGAGTGGGCCCCATGGCGGCCCCAAGGCCAGCCATGGCTCTTGCTTTGCTAGGGGGCTGCACAAAAAAGAAAGATGGCAGCTCCTTTGGCAGGAAAGAGGCCAAGAGTGGACCTTCAGCCAAAGGCCCACCTGGCTTCCAATTGAAGTCAGCACCTAATCCGTCATTTTCGAATGTAGAGCTAAGAGAAGTGGGGTGGAAACAGCTGGTCAAACACCCTCCAATGAACATCAAAGTGGTCTTCCCATGAAATGAGTTGCCAAACAGGGTATGATCACGGCAACATAAAGGTAGATCGGAAGAAACTGAACGTTAAATGCTGATTCTTGAAAATTGGTCCACTTGGAGTTGCCCAGCAGGGACCCTACTTTTACAGCAGTTTAATCAGATGCAAGCTGAATCTCCCTTTTGCTGCTTTTAGAAATCTCATCTAGCATGATTCTGTTTTGGGATATAGCAGATGCTGGTTTGAATTTGATGCTTCACTTCTTTTAATTTTGTGTATGGCAGTGTGTGCACGATTTAAATGAAGGTTGGTTAAATCTTTGAAGCCACAACTGTTCCCATTGCCTGTACATCCATCAAGGGTTACCTCGACTTTACATTCCAGAAAGTGCATATTGAATAAATGGCACGAATGCATTATAAATTAGCTTCAGACAGATGGTCTTTATTACCTTATGAGAACGGCCCAGAGCTTTTCATACATGCTTGGACAACTGTACCTCATTTAATTCTTTCAGTGGAAATGCATTTGATCTATCTTAACAGCAGTTATCTTTTTCAAAAGGAGGTGGGGTTTTACCTGGTCTTGACACTCAGCTAGCACTTCTGAAATAATAGAGAGCAATCTTTTGAACCTGCACTAATGGCAGGATCTGCTAAGGTCCATGGAAATTAAATCATGTACTTGCAAAGAGCAATTTAGATGTAACAAGTGTTTTTACATCCTGTTAATCTGTGAGCATACTCACTAATGGGGCCATAGAAATGACTGGAGAGCATTTAACTTAAAAAAAAAAAAAGAAAATAAATAGACTACATTAATGCCAAGCATAAATGCATTTCTCAACATTCAGCATTCCTATGACAATCATATCTTAATAATATTTAGTCTTATTTTAATATTAATAATTTCCAAGTATTTAAAGCACTGGATTGTGACATCAAAATGCCAACTCTTCATCTGGAAATCCTATTTTATATTACATTATATATTTGCATTTTTAAGAAGTCCATACAGGTAGGAGAAACAGTAAAGTGACTCAGAAATGATAGAAATAGATCTTTGTGACTTTGAACAATATGGTAAGCCACCCTGTACAGTGTGGATTGCTCAAATGTGCACAATTCAGACAATCATTTAAAAAGGGTGATGGTGCCCAGTGTAAGGAATTTTGCCTGGCCTATGTTCTGGTAAGCATCTGATCAACAGAACACGTGATGCTGTCATCCATGGACATTGACCAAGCAAGCCACTATAAACATTACTCAACCACTGTCAATGAAAAGCCATCGATTGTCACTTTCTTTTGACAGTTTTCTAGCAAGCTAGATCTGCTGCTGCAGCACTACTTCTCCGCCTTTACCTTCACGGACAAGCAAGTATAGATAGATTCCATGGCTGTATATTTTGCTGTCCTAAAAAAGCCCCAGTTTGCTAGATAGGTTTAAAGAGGGGAACCCTTTCTTTTGACAGCTATCAAAATCATCCACACATGAAAAGCAAATGAGATGAAGATATTTCTTTTCCAGATTACGCAGAGGTTCCAGAGAAAGGTGGAATGAAATGAAAAGTGCCAAAGCAATAAAGGGGGGAGGGGCAAACTCATCATCCTTTTCAGCAGGGAGACAGTTTGCCCAGTGACAGCTGTCAAGTGTTCCCAGAGCAACTTACTTGCAGCCTCACTTGGTTGATGTTCGTGTTTGCTTCCTTCTGTACTTCAGCAGCAGACACTTACTACAACATTGGCCAGGCAAGAGTCCACAGTTTGAACAGCTGTTAGTACAAAGCTCTGAATGACCATTTTTTTTAGATGACAGTCTGAATTAGGTGCATTTCTGCTGCCACCCAAAATAAAAAAAAAAATGAAAATGTAATGTGCTGTTGATGGTCACTCCACTGTATTGCTTGGAACCCAAGCATACAATGTTTTAGATTTGTATATAACAGCTGTTCCTTCCCTACTCTGGAGTAAAATAAAAATGATGAACTTTGGAAAATTATTACTGTAATATCTGTTTTGGTCTTTAAACTTGGAAACTTTCAAAACCAGAAGGTTTGAGTCCTGTGTAGTTCCTCTCATGTGATCACCTCTGAGTGGATGACCAGGCTGGGAGTGTACAGAGGAGTTAAGTGTATGAACCAGCAGTTCCATGTAGAACTGTATGTATGCCTGATTCGCCTTACTTCCCTCCATCCATCCTGCCTTTCCTAATCACAGTGAGGAATGGGACAAGGTTATAGTACTTCTGCATATTGGGGCAGGGGAGACTCTTATATAGTCCACAGAGTTCCACACATTTTTTAACCAGTGCATACAGTTGGTACCTCTGGCCAGGTTATAATCCCAAAGGCAGGGTTGGGTGCTCCTTAAGGCACTTGGCCTTACAGTACAAAGCCAACACTTGGAATGAGATAAGACCAGGACACATTTATGATACACAACAGCCAGAAGAAGTAATCAATTCACATGGAATGCATGTCTCTCGTTGGAATCCAATCCTTTTCATGAGTACCCAGAAATAGGCCCCATTGACTCCAATGGACCTACTCCCTCCCAGATAAATATGCATAAACTTGTAGTCTTAACTATGATGGTTAATTAGAAGTTGCTAATTTGAAAATGATGTTCTGTGGAATTTGCACACAGGGCAGAATGAAGGATGTTTGTTCCTTTAATGTGCTTTCAGGATGCCTTTGTTGTTTAATTAATCCCAAATGCGGGCAGGCCTGGCACAAACCGTTTAAGCTATATTGATTAGTTCATGCCAGCACATACATTAGTTCAACACTGGCAGTTTCAGCAGAGGAACCATAGACTCAAACCCAAATGTTCACACAGTTTTGCATAAGACCAACTACTAGTCTCAAATATATGCCAACCTAGAACATAAAAACACTCATGTCATACAGTCTTTCTCCCAGAATGTAATTTTGAGAAGGAAGCTGGCATCAAATATGCTAAGCAAGGCTACTAATCTATGACAAATTATTCAAAGAAGAGTGGCTTTCATCCAATGATATTGTTGGCTGCATAGCATGTTTATATATCATGCAGTTATAGTGTGCAAGATTAATAAAATGTGACAACCGTGGCAACTCTGGTTTTGAAATCACCATATACTTGCTGGACTTTAGTTTCTTCTGTGGTTAATTATGTACTTGCAATGCTCTTTAGGTTTCTTTGTAATTAACCCAAGATTTATATATAACTGCATCCACTGTATCAGGTTTTTAAAATAATCCTGGATTGGAATGAGCAAGGAAAATATATGTAGTGCTTGTTGGCTGTGACACAGCATATGGCTACTCAATCTATTTCTTGTTTATTTAAAATTGGTTAGCCCACTGCAGCAAAAATTAAAATTTAATTTCTTTTCCTTTCCAATTCTTTTTTGCCTCCACTTTCATCTTACCAGTCTATCTCCTATTTAAATTCCTGCTCCTAATCAGAGTTCTTTCTGCATTTCAAATATGATGAAATTTTAATCAAATCTGGATGAAATTTTAATCAAATCTGGAGATTTAATGACACTGGGCTGCAGGCGTCTCCCAGAGCCAGCCACATGAAGAAGTGGTAGTCCCAAGTCCCATGGCAGATCCTCAGCAAATCCAACGGGTAGGCAAAGTAGCAAACCTTCACATACACAATTCAAATATACCCCAGGACTGGTCCTTAGGAAAAGGCGCCCAGAGCTTTTATATACCTTTCAGGTCAGAAAAAAAACAAAAACAAAGGACATCCCGGCTAGAAAGATTAAGGGCAAAAGAGACATGACTTCAATCCTTATCTAGCAAAGGTGGGTCTGTTTGCTTCCTTTTCTCTTTCCAGTAGATACTGATTGGGATTACGTCATGCAGGAAGGGGACTGATTGGAAGATCTGGGTTGCTGTGGGGGTCACAGCACCTTCTCTCTGTCAAAACAATGATGGTGATGATGGATTTGCCTGCCAGGTAAGGGCAAATGATGTCCACTTTGGCTCTCATCTGAAAACTTGGAGTACATCACAGGCCTGGATTTGCTCTCCCTGATGGCTCACCAGAATGGGCAACAGAAGAGTTGTCAGGACGGCAGTCCTGATTCATGCAGCTGCTGCCACCCACTTAAGTAAAAGAGCAGTTGGACTTTTTCATTTCACTAGGGTAAAACCATTTTTCTTCCACAAAGCTTTCCTCTAAGCATAATAACCTCTGCTTTTTGTGCTTTCTGGTATCAGTTGACCCTCTTGCCCCTTGACAAAACCTGCCTTCACAACATAACTATGGCAGACTATTTTAGAAAGAGACTGAGAATGATGTCAAGCCAGCAATGCCTTCATTTCTATATTTCCTTCTGCAGCCTTCAATCTTGGCAGAAAATGTTACATAGCAATGAAAGGGAAACAGCTAGTCTTATTCTATTTAACTTTCTAGACATTACCATCAAACCCTAGATCATAATCTTCAAGGCATTTACTCTGAAGATGCTGCTGAAAAATCCGCAAGTGCATTCATCTACAGCCGAGTCTCATGCTGAGCTGTAATTTAATCAGATTTCAAACTTGCCATTTTAAATTTGGATGATTTCTGCTACATGCATCTCAAAAGATGGTTTTTAACTTCTTGACACTTGGCTAATCAGACATAGCTGACACTTACACAAGGAAGGTGTTGCTGCTGATCAGTTGCAGATAGCCTTTTCAAGAAGTAAGTCACAACTGTACAGCCCCCAGGAGGTCATGTACCTTAATATATTCTCACAAGGCCAGCCACATGGAGATGTCTTCTACCAAGCCAGCTCATAAGATTGTTTTTCATCCAGTGCGACTACCTGTCTTGAAGACATTTATTAGTCTCACACAGATAGTCAGCAGATCTTCGAACATCTCAGGAATGCCCTGGTAGCAAATCTTCGAATATCACAGGAATGCGCTGATAGCAGATCTTCGAACATCTCAGGAATGCCCTGATAGCAGATCTTCGAACATCTCAGAATGCCCTGATAGCAGATCTTCGAACAACTCATGTTGATCCATTGACTCTGCACGACAACTTGGACTCAAGCAGTACAATTGACAATCCAGCCCTTCCAAGATAAGCTTGCTCATAGCATTCAGTTCCTAAGCAATGATTTAGGGTCTGTTCACACACATGCAGACTCAGATGGTAAGCTGAAAATAGCTTCATGACAAAGTCCATGGAGGTTGATGTGTGTTGGTTCATATAAAAGTCCTTTCAGGAGTTCTGATTTATGTTAAAATGAACTATGAGAATGGGGAATGTCACCCCACACCACCATTTCCATCACCTCTTGCCTGCGGAAGGGGATTTCCTGATGGGGACACCTTTTTGAGTTCACAGAGGCTCTCCCAACGTTCCAGATAATGAAAAATACATGGATATTGGATGCTTTCCCTCTCTGAAAGTCAGCCTTTATATGGAGAGAGCGATGGAGGTGGTGGAGATGGAGATTGCATAGGATAGGCCTGCTGGGTTTTCTCTACAGTAAGACAGAATGCCTGAAGAGAGTTAACATGGTTGTTCAATCAGCCTTCCTGTTCAACCTGGGCATGTGTATTCAGAAGTAGGCTCCACTGATTTCAATGGGGCAATAGTATCATCCTGACACCCCACTTTCTTTTTTCTTTGCTTTGGGCTATAATACCATCTCCACATTAGAGAATAATCAGCAGCATCTAGTAGAGAAGAAAACAACTTGTCTTGACTTTTGTTGTCAGAAAGGATATTGGAACTATAGAAAAGTTGGTCTGCATCCCTTCCCTCCCAGCGGGTCATCCAGTAGGGGCAGGCATCAAATTAGGATAAAAGTTTAGATACAATCAAATCTAGGGGTTCTAAGATCTTTTGGTATGCATACAAGGCTGGCTTGATGCCCTGGAAATGCAATGTGCCACAGAACTAAAGATGGAACACCCAATTATGACTTGTCCTCACTGTTGATGCTGTGCTGATAAAACTTTCATCAGCAAATGGCGACTATGGTGAGTCATTTCCTGGAATTAGTCGAAAGTGAACACTTTTTGTAGTCGGTGATTTGAGGTGCCTGTGTTTCTCTTTTCAATTTCTTTTTCAAGATTCTAGTCAGGGAGAAGTTATTATCACAGATAATTATGCATCGTTCACTTACAGTTTTATCTCTTGTCATAGTTTCAAGGATCTTATTCAACACCCACTATGGAATATGAGATTACCATTCCCAATCCTACTCAGATTCTTTCTCTCCATTCCCTCCTCACAACTCTGGCAGTCCAACTGCATAAAACAATTTATTCCTTGATTAGAGCCTAAGTAGGGAGCTGAATTGCTTTGTGTAAAAAGAGTCCAACTGTTTAAAGTGAGAGATACTGTCATGCTGCAGGCATAAGTATTCAGGGTGCTTATTAAGTTTATGAAGTAGTAGAAGATCCCCAGATCTATCAAGCCAAAGCAAGACTTCAAATACCTTTCAGACCAAAATCAATTGATCAATCAATGTGGGTTTTGTGCTCAAAGTCTCGCTTTTGCATATCCAGGAAGCCTGCAAGATCAAAAGGATTATGGACTGTCATGTATGATAGGAAAGTTGTATTTGTCCCAGTGGGTCGCATGGTCTGTACACCTGATCTCTAAAAAGTGATGTTTTTAAAAGTGGTCAGGTCCTTTCAACTAATGGACCTTAAATGTAAGGAAGTGCATATTCCAGTCCTGGACCTAGGCAACCTTTCTAGGAATCATTCTTAACTATTCATGGTGGCTGAACTTCATGGGACATGTTGTCCAAACATCTGGAGAGCTTCCCCCTATATAATATATAGGATGTAGCAAACTTTACTTTTTCTATGGACCTGCTTTTGTGGACTTTATCAGGTGGTGTCAAAAGACAAGGTGGATAACAAGATGTTTTCCATTCAGCATGACTTTGAAAGGAAAACAGACTGTACTAGTTTCTAATCCTCCAGAAGGGAACTGGCATTAGCCAGAACCTGCTGTTATTGTTGGATGCATTATGAATTCATCTCTATTGAAAGAGAACAGCTGGTAATTTAATATGCATGCTCAGATGTATCTGGGCAATGACTCACTACAGTTGTGATATGGTGGTGAATACTGCACCAGTAAGTTTTCTGGTACGGCTTCTGAGAAGCCAGATATTTCTGAGGAGAGAAAGAAAGAGATGTTTTAATAGAATTCTGCTTGCCAGCTGTCCAGTGTGACTTTCTATCTTTTCTTTTCTCCCATCTTATTTGCGCCTCTCCCCAGGTGTTGAACATTTATGTTAATTGGCATTTCAAAGTCTAACATGACTGAAGCTAAAATGCATGCTGGCAGGTGGCAAGCATATTCGCAGAGTAATTCCTTGACTTCAGTTAAGCCAAGAGAGTTCATTTCCTTTATAATACTCATCCAGTAGTTGCCCTAGCATTGGATCCATAACAAACCATGGATCAATTTCAAGGATCAGCAACATTTCAGGATTCCACACTGTCCTGGGAAACTCCGAGTATGACCTGGTGCAGTATAGCATTCATTCGCTTTGCTGTTCTTTGGGAAAACTTTATTGTGAGTGCTGTTTTCAAAATTTTGTAGTTGATGAGTGGTGCCTTGAACTGGGGCCTTTCCCATGGGCTGCCTCTACCCTGGACCTCATTACCAGTGAGATTTAAGTTGTCTGTTGGACAGATAGATGGGAGGTGATTTAATTCCCCTTTTGCTGCCCCATGTCCTAACATTTCTTCACAGTGCTTGAGAGATGTAATAATCTACACCAGGAGTAGGCTTATGGTTGTCCTGTAGATGTTTTGCTTATAACTCCCATGATCCCTCACCATTAGTTATTCTCACTAGGGCTGATAGGCATTGTAGGCCAAAATATTTGGAGGGTGCAAGTTACCTGTCTTAGCCCTACCAAAAAGATGGTCTGCTGTTCTTTTCTTCAGCTCTGTTCTTTCCCTTTTATACACAACATATCAACACAGTTAGATACATAACTGAAGTCTACTGAGTCAGACTATCAGTTCATTTAAATCAGACTGAAAGCCTTCCCAGAGAGACCTTTCCTATCACCTCCTACTTGAACATTTAACAGGAGATGATGGGGACTGAAGGCGGAATCTTCTGTGCAAAGCCAATGGTGTACCCGTGAACTGTGTCCATTCCCTGAGAAGAATGCTTGGGATTGCTAATTGTTTGCCACTGGCCCGCTGGATATGATTATTATCCAGGTAAGAAGAGCTCAGTTATATGATGAACAATTCCTTTTGAACAAGTTTCAATAACTGACTCCTTTAGGCAATTCTGATTGCTGAGGCACAATAAGTACTGTTTATTCAGGTTCTTCTGGATTTTTTGAAAGTTAGTTTATGACCAATTTCCCCGGAAAGTGTTTAGGAATTCATAAGTTTTGTTTCTAAATATATAAATGCTATAATTTTAAATTAGAAGCAACATTTTCAATATTTCCAGGACAATCATGCAATTTAATATAGTTCATTCTTATACATAGTACATTTCCAAAGTAAATCCCACAGAATTCCAGATTTAAATGATCACTCGCTGAGGTTTTATCCATTAGAGGTATTTCTTTGCTCTTAAGTGGCTCTACTTAACTAATGCTAAAAGTATAATAAGCCAATTTTCTCTCTTTCTCTCTACACACACATAGCAATTATACAGTGAATATAAAAACAGTGCAACCTGCTCACAGTGTGGAAAGCTTGAGTCACTCAGTTAATGATGGTGTACAAGCAATGAACGTAATCCCAAGCCAAAGAGCACTTATGATCAAATGGACATAAAAAGCTTTACTACTATACATAAAAAAGAGTTTTGGAAAGCCGAGTGGGAAGTCCATTAATCCTTTGTCTCCAACTTGCCCTGGTACGGCAGTAAATAATGGAAATGGAGTAAACAGGGTTGCACTGCGTTTTTGTGTTGAAGCTTATGGTGACCTGCAGCTGATACAGACCTTGCTAATAACAGAAAAATATTTCGAAGACCATCACCATGTAATGCAGAGATGGGCCACTTGGAGCTGTTCCAGGTTTCTGGTCTGTAGCTCCCATCAGCCTCAGCCAGCTTGGTCTATGGTCTTCCACATGTTTTAGCCCACAGGTTATTGTTTGTTTATTTATTTAAAATTTTGGTATCCCACCCTTTACAGTGTCTCAGGGCAGTGATAACATAAATAAGACACAACATGATTAGCAGTAGCTATTATTAGCAATAATTATTAGTAGTAGTAATTTTGTTTTTATTCCACCCCATAGCTGAAGTTCTCTGGGCAATTTACAACAGCAGATAAAACACAATATAAAACACAGATGATAATAATAAACAACATCTCAAGTTGCATAGGGCCTGATAGGCTAAAACTTGTTAACTTGGGCTCAAAAGCATAGAGGGCAATGTAAACAAGTCAGATTAGTGTTATATTTGGACCTTCTGTTTCCTGTTATTAATCTGGTTGTCACATGTTTCACAAACTGCAGCTTCAGAACAGTCTTCAAGGACAGCCCCATGTAAAATGCATTGCAATAATCTACTTTAGATAGCACCAGAGTGTAGATTGCTGAAATCAGGCTAACTCTGTCCAGATACAGACATAACTGAGCCACAAGCTGAAGCTGGCAGCTGACTCTGTGCCACTGAGGCCATTTGGGTCTCAAATTGTCAAAGATGACACAAGGAATGCCCTCATGCTATGATCTCCTGATTTAATGCAAAAGGAATATTATCAAATGTTCAAAAGTCAATGGAATTTATAATAGCGATGAATATTTTGATTCTGTTCTTAGCTGCTCTTATGGTAATATCTTTGACAATATATTTTTGCAAGATGCACATTTTCATATATAATGTGTCGCCACAATATGAAAATGTAATTGTCTTCATTTATTAGGGTAGTGCATAATGATTGGTAAGCACTAGGACACATAAACTAAATTACTTCATGGCGTAGCCTGCTGTAAAATGGTAGGCAAAGCTAAATTGAAGCTAAATAAAGCTCTGAAATGAGCTCTACTAATTGTTCTCCAAAATTAGAATATTTCAACAGTGAGAAGAAATTAACACTGGAGTTATGTCAGAAAGAAGGTTTTGCGTACATCCCAGAGCAATAACATTCCTTCTGGATTCTATCAAGAAATGTAACCATTTTGTTCTCATTTGGATGGCTCCAGTATAAGGATTAATGAGATGTGGAGAACTGGGATAGTTTTGCGGGGAAAGGTAACTCTTACCTGAGTGAGTACAGCTTATTTTTTCTACCCTTATCTCCAGACAACATTTAGAGGTGGTGGTCAAGCAACTAAGAAGAACCAAATTGGAAACTGTAAGGCTGGTGAGGAATTTGCCAAGGTGTTCGAAGCATCAGGCAAGAAAGAAGCAGCTTGATCAATTTAGGGAAGATGGAATCTTACTTGGAAACCATTAGAACACAGACAAAACTAGAGGTAAGGTTGGGAGAAAGAACAACAGAAATTACTTATCAGCAAGTAAGGGTGGGGAGACAAAGAATTTATCTCAACTATACCAAAAATTGTAGATCAATACTCCAAACCTAGCTGGGGCCTCCTCTGGACCAAGTGATGTTTGTGAGCAGAAGTTCTGTTCTGTGAATAGAAGTTCTTCCATGACCATAGCAATCCAAAAGAGGAGTAACTGCATGTAGACCTCCCGAACCCCTGGCTTTGCTTGTTAATACCAAGCACCTCCACATGAGCTTTGCGGTTGTGAATCTAACAACAGCACCCACATGCCTCCAGGGCAATGCAAGGGGCTGCTGCGGAAGATACATTTGCTCAGTCATTTCCTATTTATTTGGCAGAGGAAGCCAAAGAAGCAGTGTTATTTCTAAACCAAAGTGTAATGTGGCCTTTACCACAGGGAAGTATAAACCAACAGGCAGGGATAGTTACAGGGAAAATGGTTATGTTAAATCTGCTTCAAACAATAGTGAGAATGCAGCCAAGAAAAAGAATGTTACTCGAAGGGAACAAAGGCAGGAGCAGAGCTTTGTTTTGTGGATATATCTCAAGTGAAAGAACTATTTAGCACTCCCAACTGAGGTGAACTCTCATTGGTCCACTAGAGCAAAGCAATTTAGCTCTGCTGCCGTTTATTTCCCCCCGTTTTTCAAATGGTGTCACCCACTCATATAAATCATGTGAAATTGTGTCCCCAAAGTCCCCAGACAGAGCTAAATGTATTGTTTACACATAAGGACAAAACAATTACAATGAGGCCTCTTCCTGCAACACTGACGTGGGAAGCATTAGGGAGCTTTTGAGTCATATTCACGCCGGCGTTTGCCTATGGTTACAAGCATACCAATGTGACCTGTGAAAGGGGGAAATTGCATGCCTAACTTAATTCCTGCCATGGCTGTTCATCTTACGTACTTGCCTTTATAGCCCCTCTTGGATAAAATATCCTGCACTAAATTCAAATCTTTCCTGCAGTTTCAGGACGCACAACACGGACACTCTAATTTTTGTTGACTCAGTTTTAATAAAAATAAGCAGCCCGCCCACACATGCTTTTTTATAGCATCAGTTATGGCTTTATCTGGGTAGTAAATGGGAAAAAAGCGCGAGACACAAGAGAAGAGGTAGGGGGACATTCACAGCAGTAAAAGTCATTAGCACACAGCTAGTTATTGAGGTTATATCTATGCACTCCCTTTTAACTAGTTTGGAATTTGCTCTCTATATGAGAGTTGAAGCTGGAAGTTTTCAATAGCCCCCATAAAAGCATGGATAATTATTTTTCAAGTGAGCATTACTAGTATGCATTTCAGTAAGGGGGGCGCATAAATGTCAGCACAGTATTCATTCTCAACATGATCCATGAGGGCCTTTTCGTGTCACTCCATCACAAGCGATCACTACTGCCGACAGGAACAGAATCCTGGAGTAGTTTCATTCACAGAATGTGATGTTGGGCGCAAATATTCAGAAATGCAGAGCTTCATTTATTCCACAAATGTGTTTTTTTTATTGCTACGGCTCAGGACTTAAACAAGCAATGCAATGGAAAGCAGGTCTGTAGATGTACACAGAGCAGCTTTCTTCAGTACTATGTAAATACCAGCAGGGTATTTAAACATTAGCCTGGCAGCTGTAAGTAAAAGAACAGTGAGTGACACCATGGAATGCCATGCTGCTGCAGGGGTTGCTCTTTCTACCCACCCTGGCACAGCAGTGACTATTTTGGCAGTCTACCAACTTGTGTGGGCTTATTTACAAGACTTTGGTGAAGTTAGCACCCGTACAAATGGGACAAGAATGCACCAATTCCAGACAAGAGCGTATCAGTTATTGAAGTTTAGAAAATAGACATTGCTTGAATGCCTTGTAATAGGACAAAAGGAAAAGAAGTAAAAGATAGAGGACAGGGAACGCCCTTTCTTTGTTTTCTGTAGGGAATGAAGAAGATCTGTGAATGCTTGGTCTTGAAAAGCAGTTTTCCCAGTTGCAATGTAGGGCTGTGAAAGCTGGACCATAAAGAATTCTGAGCGCTGAAGAATTGAGGCCTTTGAACTGTGGTGCTGGAGGAGACTCCTGCGAATCCTTTGGACCGCAAGACGATCAAACCAGTCAGTCCTAGAGGAGATCAACCCTGACTGCTCTTTAGGAGGCCAGATACTGAAGATGAAACTCAAATACTTTGGCCACCTAATAAGAAGGAAGGACTCCCTGGAGAAGAGCCTAATGTTGGGAATGATTAACGGCAAAAGGAGAAGGGGATGGCAGCGGATGAGGTGGCTGGATGGAGTCACTGGGGCAGAGGGTGTGGGCTTGGGTGGACCCCAAGGAGGATGGTGGAGGACAGGAGAGCCTGGAGGAATGTTGTTCATGGGGTCATGATGGGTTGGGTATGACTTTGCGACTAACAACAAAGTCTTTAAAAGCAGCATGATGACAACAAAAGCAACTATCCTCTTGCTCGAGGCTGGTTTTCCACCCTGTGCTTAATGTAGACACTAGAAGTAAAGTCATCTCTCCAAAAAGTATTCTAGAAAGTGGAGAGTGAGGGCCCTGAACAACAGTGGGTGAAGAAAGACATTTTCCTGCAGCAGAAATGTTTGGACATTCCTATAAGGTCCTTGGCTTTCAAGTGATTTTTACCATTTGTACAGCAAACATGAAATTCAGGTTCTGGTGTTGTAATTTAGACTATCCCAACTGGAACTTTCCAGTGAAGTTTAAAATCTCCAAAGCTTTCTGTGGAGCTTTTCTGTAACAACAGCAGCCCGCAATATAATGGATGACATGCATCAATCCGTTACCCAAGGTTCATATATAAATGAAATTTCTGTCTTGTGTTACTTAATCATATGTCATTGCTGGCAAGAGAAACGCCAGACGTTATCTTAGCCATTTTCCATAATAACCTGACATGGCATTTCACAACAGACCCTGTTTCATACTGCAAGAACAAAAGATGAGGTGAATCAGAATAAAAAAGTTGCTAGCATGTGTTGCCTAAACTGAAATGCAAGGGTTTTTTTTCCTTTTATTTTTGTGGTAGGTGTCCTCTTCAAACAAATTTTGGCTTATTGACCTACTTTAAGTGAAGGAAAGGTTTTTAGGGTGCTGTCAACATTTGGACATAGAGAAAGAGGAAAGCAAAGAAACTTGAAGGAAGTTTGTCTCTTCAGTACAGTATGATGCACTTTATCTATGTGTTTATAGATTTGTATGTTGATGATGATGACTGTTACTGCTAGTATATATTGCATTTATATTCCAAATTCTTCCTCCTGCAAGGAACCCAAGACCAAATAGTTCCATTCCATCCTGGCAACAGTTCTGTGAAGAAGGGTGGCCTGAGAATGAGCGATGGCTCAAAGTCACCTGGGGATTTGAACCTGGATCTCTTCAATCCCTTTGACCACCATACCACCCTGGCCCAACCCCTATGGATCTTCTAGGTATATACCTCCCCACTAAATTAATGGGGAGATCCAAGAGTAACACTACAAGGGCAGGCACAATGGGCATCTCAAAATTTAACACTACAGAATGATGCATGACCTGGTATTAGCAGAAAGGAAGCCATCTGTTGATGCCATCAAATGGCATGACAAAAGGGGATTACGAAGAGCACCAAAAGGTTTTCTCCAGACTGGATGAATGTCCAACAAAGTGGGAGATGAAGATCCATACAAGGGCAGTAACTGTCCCAATCTGCCAGGTTTGTACTGATAAAAGTCCCTGTCTAATCTTAATGCTTTTTGTCATTTTTAATGCTCCTTAGTTTCATAGTTTTTATTCTACAACAATCCCTTAAGCAGAAAGTGTGATTTCATAAATCTAATAAAATTGACAGAGATTGGTAAAAGGCTTCTTTTGAGGGTGGTCTAACTCACTGCAAATCTCCAAAATTTAGTCTTTAGTTCTCAATGTAGTTGTATTGTATTAATTAATTTCTATGCCACCTAATAGCCAAAACCAGTTTTATTTGTGTTTCTCACAGTTCTTAGACCTGCAATGCTTCCAGTTAAGGGTTTCATTTTTTTTATTTTAAAAATGATTTAAAACTATTTTTCAGGTTACCATGCTTTATTTATTTAAGGTAAATAAGGTAAACCTTATTTAATTAAGGTTTAAGATTCCAGATGACACAACTAAGACGCTGTGGGAGAGGCTGATCCTAAAGAAAGTGCCAACCTGTTGAGGATTCCCTTCCTTTCTCTAGTTTCCCATGAATCTCCAGTTTGAGAATCAACTAAGACACAGGGGCTGCATTCAGACAACACAACAATCAACCTTGCAGAGTTACCATGAGCTACCTGACAGATGATCAAGTGGTGTCCATGCAAGAGTGGCTTCCTTCCTCTCTGTTTAGCCTCCCCACTGTTGGCACGAGCCACTATGCCATCATTCAGACCCAGGGTCCATGGCTCCCTGCTTATGTTGCCTCGATCCACACATAGGTTGGATGGCCTGAGAAGCCCGTGCAGGGGCTGCTCTTTTCAGAAGATGGTTGCCTGCCAGGACCACAGAAGCCATGGATTCATGCAGAACGAGCCACGATGGTATGCGAAAACCATAAAACAAGCAGTTATTTCTCACTGAGGTTTCTAAATAGCAAACTCACCATGGTGAAGCACCACAACTGGGTCCAGAACGCATGGCAGAAAGGTTTAAAAATAAATGCATGGCTTGTCATGTTGTCAAACGAGGAGCAGTTGGCCAACTGGACCAGAGACCCATTTGCTCCTGCTCTGCACTCCTGCAGAGAACTGGCTTTCTTGGTCCAGACCACAGCGGTGGTAAGAAAGGGAGGCATCCCTGCATGCTGGCTCTGCGCTGCTTATGCAACCGAGTTGTACAATAATGAGGAGCAGGATGAGAAGCAGGAACAGCTGGTGACAACAGCTGTTCGGGGCAGGAGGCTCAATTACAGTTTTGCCCTAGGATTCTCGACAACCTGCAGGTAGCACTTCACAGAGCATCACTTCACACATCGGTTCGACTTGCTAAAGTAAGGCCTGTCTGAACAACCATGACTCCATCCCTTTGCTTCCCCCACAGAAGAACCAGGCCATGTTATCCTCATTAACTTTTGTGTGAACTAGACCCTTCATGTGACCTGTTTTTGTCCTAGAAGAGCACACGAAGAACCTCCACTTTCCCCAATTCAAACTGGAGCTATTTAATTAAAATAGTGTATTACCGCTCTGTCCCCTCCTTGAAGGAATATTTACTGAAGCTCTCAGTAGAAGCTGAAATTATCCTTAGGGCTATGAGGTCATATAAACAGCTGATGAAACATTGATGAAGATTTATAAGCCAAAAAAAATGCATGCGCAAGGCAGGGCTCATTTTACATTCCTGAGAAGTTGTGAGAAAGAGCGTTGGAACACTTTATAGGAGAGTGCACTGCGAGTCTTCATAAAACATTTATGAGTGTTTCAAGATTATGTAAGGATGCTATGAAAAGTAACAACTGTGGGCACAAGGTAGCTATTTTTCAAAATTTAATATCTTGAACTTTCCTAAATATCTTTTAATGCATTAAAGACAATCTATCCTCACAGCATTCAGATACGCAACATAGAGATGATAGAATGCCTTGCTCATGCTTTTCAGCAGACACCAGTGGAAAAGTGGATATTACCATCTCATTACTATATGGACCCCACTCATAAAAATCATATATAATTTACCATTAATTGCATATATACAGTAGTATTTACAGTTAAAATGCTATTAATAATATGTTTTGTTCGATACAGGAAAATCTAGGCTGGATTTTTTGTTTTCTTTCCATTAGACTTATTTGTCAGAGATGCAAAAATACATTTTCCAGTACACTTATTAAAATATTTTGCTTTATTTAGACAGCTCTATGTTTTGTTCACTCTTTGATGTCCTTTCAGTGTGTTCCCCACCATGCAGTATGTGAGGGATGGGTATCCATGAACATCACCCATGAAAATTTAAGAACATTTCGGATGACCAAACCGCATTGGAGGCACAATTCACATGGGTCTTTCCCACTGAAAGGACAGCAAAAGCTTGTCAGGATGATGAAATTCCATTGGATGCAATCCACAAGGTCATTCCCTGATCATGTGGTGGGATTATTTCAACACTGCCCTGTCCTGAAGGAAGTGTTCATAGATGAGCAGGTGCTACGAGAATATTGAAGGATGTCTTTATTCTAGAAACTTGCAGTAAAGACTTTGTAGGTTACATCCAATCAGTTCAATTGGATGTTAGTCTTCCTATCAATGGATCTAATACTGAATACAACCCAGTACTTTTCTATCAATGTGTCTCTCCCCAAGAAACTTAGAATCTAAACATTGACAATGGGGAGACAAGAAGGGAAGGGAAGGGTAACAACACAGAACAAGGAAATTGTGTGATGTGACAGTAGATAAATATGGGCAAATGTTAATGGAAGAAATTCCTGAAGAATAGGACAGAAGCTTAAATAGGCAGTGACTTATGCCATTTGTGAGACTACGAAAGGATGTTGCAGGATCAGCAGGTAGGGTCAACCTGATTTTAATGGTGGCCATCCAGTTACCTCAGAAAAGTCAGTGAGCAGGACATGAATTGAATAGGGCATCTTTATTGTTTGCTTTCAGGAGAGTAGAGATCAGGGCTGACCAGGGAGGCATTACTGAATGGGCGCCATGATTTTCTTACTGAATGGTCTACTGCCCCCCCCCCACCTGTTAAGCTGCGTGGGCTACCACAGACCCGCCCACCATTAGGCATGCAAGGTCGCTGCCTCCAGCAGAAGCTTTTGATTTTGGTACAATGAAAAAGCATAAAATTCTAGCTGCTAAATTGTTGTTGATCATATTTTTACAGTCTTGCAGGGTGGGGTGAGAAGAGAAGCAGTTTCCAGAATTTCTGCTTCAGTTGCTAACCTCATTTTGAGTTTGAGCATTATTTGCTTCATCTGGGGAAGAAGCAGCAATTGTGGTTCCAAAAATGTCTAGAGCTAACCCTGTGGATTAGCACCTATAATTTTCATAGTTCAGCACTTGTTCTGATGGTGTTACCTGCACTGAAGGGGAAAAAAATATTAAAATATGAGTCAGGTGTGTGTTTTGATTTGTAAAGCACACCCCCCCGACACACAGCTACAAAGAAATCCCAATAAAACAGTTTTATTAGGTGACAACTCCAACAAATTTCTAGTATCCTAGAAATAACAAGTTGAAGCTTGAAAAGCATGGGTGCAATTATTTATTTATTTATTTATTAAAACTTTTATATGCCATCCCATATGTGTGGCATCACAGGATGGCTCACAATTAGTTGTTAACATCTTCAGAATCAACTCTCCCCAGTTATGCAGGAACTGTGGATGGGTAAATAGTGACCAGGTGGCTAGCAGAAAAGCGGTGGGCATCAACCCATTTTGAAACCATGAACCTTCCAAGTAAACATGCATTATGTGAAAATGTATTTTTTTGTCTTTCTGGGATCTACAACCACAGCATTTCATTCTTTGAGAAGGGGAGACCACTGGGCTGGTGAAAATACAGAACAACTAAATTGCTGGCAATGCGGACCTTTGTGAGAGATAAAGGAAATCTTCTCTGGATTTTGTATTAATATAATGCATCATCATCATTGGATACAGAAGACGAAGGAGAGAAGCTTTTCATTTGAAAACTGTCTGCTCTTCTCAACATTCTATTTCTAGTAAGAGAAAGCTATTTTCTAACTATATTAATGACAGATTTTTGTTCTTTGTTTTTCATTAGATTTGATTGATTACCAACCATATATACATTTCCCCTTGGGTAAACAGATTACTTTATATGCCCATCATTCAAATAATAAGGTTTTTTCTAGAAAATTTTGATATTTATTAAAATAGAATATTAGTTGCCATAGAGTGATACCCTTTCATCTCTTCTGTCTTATTTGTTATTCCATCCTCCGTTGGCCTTGCCACAAACAATATATCAATTCCCACAGGTAAACAACACCTATTTTTGTGACTTACTCATTCTTAGGAAGTATTATTGCATTCGAAAAATAGAATGATTTTGAATATCTTGCAAATAAGACAGACATTTGCTGAAGCTCACAGAGAGCATTGCAAATTAAATGACAGATATTCCAGGTTTCTGACATGCTGGTCCAGAGCTCATTTTTCTGAGATTATGTTGTCTCTAGCTGTGACGCAGTTCTCCTCCTGGCTTTCCTATAGGTCTAGGACAAGGTCACTGGGACAAGATAATAGAGCGCATATTTCCAGGCAAGGTTAACGCACAATGAAATACAAAGTAATAACACAACCAACCTGTCTTGCAATTATTATTGAGCTGAAAGGGGGAAAGGCAGTAAGCTTGTGATATACTGTATGATGTACTTAAAGAAAAAACCCTACCCAATTACAAGGGTTCTGAATGGGTTTCCAATACATTTAGAGCCGAAATGAATGAAAGTAATTGTTACCCCCCCACCCCACCCCCCAGATTCTCTCTATCTGCCTTTTCTCATCTATACCCACCCATTCCAGCTCCTCTGTTCTTGCATGATGGAGGTCTTCCTTTTCCTTCTCCAAGTTCAGTGTACCAAGCAACGCACCAAGTGAAGGTCAATATAACCCTGGCACCCTGCAGCTCTGTTAAAATGAAACGCCATGTATCATTTGGTTACCATGTGCCACAATGCAGAGAATGAGTGCTGTAACTCATTTCTATTTAGCCGCTCAAGTGAGAGGCACAGTGTTACCCTGCTCAACCTGCTGCCTGTCGACTAACGCTCTAAACCAGGGGTCTCAAACACACCTTACCTGGGGGCCGCTCGAAGTAGAGTCTGGGTGAGGCTGGGCCGCATCAAGTGTTCCACCACCGCAGTGGGGGTGGGCCGCTCATCCTGCGGCCAGCTCGGATCATCAGATCAAGCCCGAGTCATCTACCATGGTGAAGCCCGACTGGGCATACCTTTCAACAACATTTTGTTGAACAGCATTTTGTTGCTGAACGCCTCCCAGACATGCACAGAGCCCACCACAGTTCAGAGGGATACTTGCGCACCCACCTTAACCTGAAGTCCTGACAGGATCATCCACCCCGTCTGTTTCAGCAAGACTATTCTTCATTGTACACTTTCTAGTTTTTCTTAACTTTTTTCTACATTGTGAGAAAGATGTTATGGCATCTTGGCATTTTTATTGTTCCTATAAACTGATATAAATGGCCCAGAAAACTCCAGCTGTCAGCGTGTAATTCTTGTTGTTATGCGCCATCAGGTGGCATGCTAACCTATGGAGACCTTGAGAGTGAAAACCCTCCAGAATGTCCTGGCTTTGACAACTGTGTTCAGCTCTTGCAAGTTCAAGGCTACGGCTTCCTTGGTGGATCGATCCCTTTCATATTTGGTCTTCCCCTTCTTCTTCTGCCTTCAACTTTCCTGAGCATGACTGTCTTCTCCAGTGAGCCTTGCCTTTTCATGATGTGCCTGAAGTACGGCAGCCTCAGTTTTATCCCTTTTGCTTCCAGGAAAATTTTGATTTGATCTTATCTAGGAATTAGACAAAATAGGGATTAATTAAATACTCAATCAGAATCAGCAGCTCTAATGGGGAAAGGAGTCCAAGATTAATTTGAATATTTTAAAAATGTGATTCCAACAGCACAATTACAAAATAAAATAAAATCCAACATAAAAAGTAGAAGACAATAGCAGAAGCCAGTGAAGCTTCATAGAGATCTTAGACCAGAAAGCAAGAAGTGCTCATATAGGAAGGAAGGCCATGCTACAAAGGGATGGGTAAAGGGAAGGCGCATGGAGTTGCAGGGATGATGTCAGGAAGGCCAAAAGTGAGAAAGAGCAAAGGTGAGCAAGGGATACTAAAAACAAGAAAAAAGCCTTTTTCAGATATGTGCACAGTAGAAGGCAAAGGAAAGAGATGGTGGCTGAGCTACTCAGTGAGAATGGCAAAACGACAGTAGATTACCAAGAAAAGGCAGACGTGCTCAATTCTTACTTTGGTTAAGTGTTCTGCCAAAAGAGGGCCTATGACCCCCTTTCCCCTTGCAAAGGTGAAGGACAGGCTGAAAAGGCAGGATTGCACCATGATAGGCAAGTGGTCAAGCAATATCTCTCTCCTTCAAACTAGTTCAATTTTCCAGGGCCCAGTGAGCTGCATCCTAGAGTAGTCAAGCTACTCCAGAAGAACTCTAAGCACCACAGCCTATTACCTTTGAGAAATCATGGTGCATGAGTGAAGTACCAGATGACTGAAGGACCAATGTTGCTCTATTTTCAAAAAGGGAAAAGAAGAGGAATCTGGAAACTAGAGACCAGTCAGTAGACGTCAATCCCTTGGAAACTTCTGGAACAGAATATAAAGCTGTTAGTCTCAGTCTGCAAACTAATCTGATCTCTCTTTTGAATGGGTAGCTTCCCTTCCAAATCAGTGAAGTGCTTGTTCCTCTCTGATCAACATTAGTTAGGTCTGAGCACAGTGTCTGGTTCTGGGCACTACAGCTTAAGAAAGATAGGGATGAGCTGAAAAGATTCAGAGAAGGGCAACCAAGATGATCAGGGGACTGGAAACAAACCTTTTGAGCAAAGACTGAAAGAAGAGGGCATGTTTAGCCTTGAGAAGGGAAGACTGATCTGACAGCACTCCTCAAATATTGGAAAGATTTTTACACAGAAGAGGGCCAGGATCTTTTCCTGTTCATTCCAGACTGCAAGCTGTGGAATAATGAGCTCAGCATTCTAGGAGATGTGTGAGGAAACAGGTTTTGGGGGGTGAGAATCCACCAGATTCCTTGGGCTTTGCTCCTTGGACTGCCTTCCACTTTGCCATGGCTGTGAGTCTGAGTGCTTAGTGAGTGTGCCCATGATTGTGTGGTGCTTCCCAGGAATTGGGCTCCATACAGCCTCTTCCACATCACACACAGCAGCCTTTGTTTTCACTACACATGACCTGAAGAAGGTTGCCCGTTGTTCTGCAAGCATTCGTGGACTTCCTGTTGGGATGACTCACTTTCTAAGACAGGGCTGAGCGCAAGAGGAGGTCTGCAAATGCTGGAGAGACAGATTCTACAGATCATTGTCTCAACCCTAGTTCCAGGTCCCCAGATTCTCACTGAACATCAGGAAAAACTTCCTGATTGTCCAACACAATGGCACCCATGACCTAGGGACAACATGGGCTCTCTCACACCAGAGGCATTCAAGATGCAGCTGAGAGGCATGGTATAACTCAGAATCCTGCATGAAGCAGAGGGTTGGACCCAATGACCTTCTTGGCCCCTTCCAACTTTACTATTCTATGTAAGTGGGATATCTGAAGAATACATGTCCAACCTCACCGGCAGCTCTCCTATCCACCAGTGGAGGACTATCTTTGCCTCATTTTAATCGCCTGCAGCAAGCAATTCTGGAGGTTATGGCTGCTGTGTAAGTTGTTTTGGGCATCTTTATTATGTAATGAAAAAAAAAATTAAGCACAAGCAGCAGAACACATTTATCGAAGATCAAGTTAAACTCTTCCACTATAATGAAGGCATTTCCCCCTCGCAAATAGACACAAAATACTT
This sequence comes from Varanus komodoensis, assembly GCF_004798865.1. Taxonomy (NCBI): domain Eukaryota; kingdom Metazoa; phylum Chordata; class Lepidosauria; order Squamata; family Varanidae; genus Varanus; species Varanus komodoensis. Next base: position 5,145,215 of record NW_025335780.1, read on the forward strand.
TGCAAGCTTAATATCTTTTTTTAATTATGTGCACCCAGTTCTGTTTTTAAATTTAATTTCTGGAATAGAATCACATATCCTAAAGGTTAGATGTAAATGTCAGAGTCCCAAATCTCCAGGTGATGGCATTGGTAATTAGCTGCAGGTCCAAACAGAGCAAATGTAAATGTGATAGAGAAGATGTAATGTCTTTACAGAATCTTAAATATATGCATTGAATTTTCACCTTTCCTATTTTTAGCCACTCATCATTAAACCTCCAGTCATGAGCGCAGTTATGCATGCTGAAATCCCACTGATTTCATGCACAACTAGCTGCAAGATCGCAAGCTAAGTTCAACTCAAATTTCTGCCTTGGGTTTTCAACAGCGTGTACCTGCTATATAGTAATGTGCAAAGGCTGGGGAGAAAGTAGTGTAACCGTGCTATTTCACTCGTCTTGTTTACACATAATATGTAACCAACATTAACACATTGCCATCATTTTTTACCATGTACCCAAGAATGCCGATAGAGTCATTTCAAACTTCAGTGGCTTATTTTAGGGGGCTGCAAGATACACACATGCACACACACAAACACACAATCATCCATCCATCCATTATCTATCAGGACAGAGAGAGACTTGCTTTGGGAAAAGTGACTGAGGCAAACCAGTGCCAAACTGGAATTCCAGAGATTGACTGGTTTATTTCACATGCTACAGGTACTGTACTATCTACGGTAGGCTGAAAGCAAGAGGAGCCACAGGCTGTGTTGTGCAAAAGCTTGCCACCATGTTTGTTTATTTATTTATTTCTATTTACATGTATTTAAAGGCTGCCTATAATTGCCGAGGTCTTTCTAGGCGGCTTACAATGCATAAAACATGATGATGATGTTCGTCCATTGTTTTTGATGAGGACCTTGACATCTAACGGGTTGTGAGTTGTCCACGGTGTGTTCGCAGGTGGCTGATAAGGCCGATACGGGCACAGAGTGTTCTGCCACATGTCAGGCAGACATGTGTGGGCACCACTGTTGCAACATTTGCAACTCTGGCTTTACGGAGTGCTTGCTTCTCTTGTGCTATGGTTAGTACACTACTAACATACCAACATACTAACAGAGTAAAACACATTAAAACCAATTAAAACATAATGAATTAAATATCTATAAAAACAATTAAAAGGGCCACAGCATATAGGCTAAATGTTAAAAAAAATCCTCAAAAGATGTATTTGCCTGGTGCCGAAAAGAAAATAGAGATGGCGCCAGGCGAATTTCCCTAGGGAGGGAGTTTCAAAGATGGGGATCCATCCATGTTGCAGGCTGGATGGATACATTTGGCAGAATCCCTGATGGCATTCCTGGACCAAATCCTTGAAGATGTGCTCCATTCTGCAACTTTTGAAGGTAGCTTTCTGACATTGTGTCCTAAGTGTGCTGCTTGTTCGGGATCCTTACAAATAGAGCAGCAGTGCGAGCAACACTTTCCTTTCTGCCTTTGATCCAAGAGGGTTATATATACTGGATGGCCACAATGCTTTTTGTGTTTCTTAATACATCTTTCATTTTATTCTGTACTTTTCACTGGAGATGCACTTAGATTCTCAAAAACAGTTGTTCTTATTGAGATCCTTCCATGAGGAATTTCTGGCAGAAAAATGCTGTCTACTTTCAGCAGAGCTTCCTGAAAACTCATAGATCCAGTGCTTTAAAATACACCGGATCTCTGAGCATTTTGAAGAGAGAATCATTCTCTCCATGCAATTGCAATATGAAACTGTTAAATATCATGATGAATACCATAGAACTAGAGAGATGAACGTTCAGAAAAAAGGGGGGAAATGCAAGACATACATTTATTTATGTATTTATTTTCCTGGAGCCTTCTTTGTTAATAAATAAATGAAGGAATCAATAAAGGAAATATATATTGCAGATATCTTCTTTCATAATGATGAATTAAATGTTTCAGACAAGGTGTTGCTTTATTTACTCCCCTATTTTCCCCTAAAAACTAGGTAATGGATGGTTAAGTGCGAGATCATTGCAATTCTTGTGCACTGGGGACAAGCAAGTCCTGGGTAATAAACTGAGACTACAATTTATTAAATGCAAGACCAAAATGTATTGCTGCCTCTAGGAGGTAATGCCACTGTTACAGGACAAAGAAGGGTTTCTGTTTTTGATTTGCTTGTGGGTTTCCTCTTTTTGTGAATGATGGTGGACATATCCGTGCCCTCTTGGATGACCCTCAAAGGACTGGGATAAAGTTCCAAGCAACCAACAGGAACTGAAACTTATTTGAAAGGTAAGGGTTTAAATGTGTCTGTACTGAAACATCATTTAACTGTGTTAGTTTAACTTCATAATGCTTAAGTAAATCATAATTCTTATTAATATAATGCTTCATTCCAGTTTTGCTCCTCACCACCATAGCTTAGTGTTTACTGACTAGCTCCTTGCCCTTTTGCTCTCTTGAGAGTCATGGTGAAACCAAAACTTAGTGTATAGAAATATTTCCACACTGCGAGTTCTTCTGACATGAGGAAGAGGAAGAAGAGGAAGTATTTGCAAATATTCTCCAATGAGATGCATTTTCAAATGCTTCTAAGATGACAAAGCATATCCGTGTATCATGTAAGAATATAAAAAGAAATCTTTCACGGAGCGCATCATCCTTCATAAAGGACACTAGTGATGAAAGGTCAAATGGCTTTTCCCAAGTTTCTTATTCCAGAAAGGCTATTTGTGTGCACTGTGAAGCATCGGCAATACCACAAAGCTTTCCCACCAGCCACAGCATTTTCAAGTAAACAACCACTGCAGACAACTGCATCCAAAAAATTACTCAGTGGTTTCATCTGTAGACACAATGAATGACACTGAACATCAAGAAAAAATGGACCAGTTCTTGCAAGAATAATATAGTCCTTTGCAACTTGTTGTCAGTATCTGAAAATGTATACCAGTAGGAACCCTTTAAATTACTAACAATATCATACCTTTTGTCCAGTAGTCTTTCTTTGAACAAGGCTCTTTTAGAGTCAGAATATGAACATGGAATGGAATTTGAAAAATCAGCAAGCACTGCATCTCACAGTACTTACAGATGAGTGGAGAAATATGAGAGAAGGAACGATACTTTTTGTGATAACACCTCAACTAGTTGGTTTTACAGAGCCATTGAAAGAGAGAGCAGGCATGTTGCAGAGCAAAATAGGTGAAGTCCCTGAAAAAACTTGGAGTGGTAAAGTATTTGCTTTGCTGAATGATACTGGAAGGAATAATATGAAAGATCATAATGGAAAATCATCCAGCATATAGGATGCACATGTTGACTCATTCTTAATGACGTCATAAGTCTGAATACCCTCCAGGAGATCTATAGATGGGCAAAAGAAGTCATATGTAATGGCTGTTCATATTGTACCAGTCCTGGAGAAGAAGCAAAAAGGAAAAAAATGCAAACAATAAAATATTAACACTGAAGCCCTGTAGTAAAATGCAGTGGAGTGGAAGAGTCATATCCTTTGAAGGTTTACTTAAAGAATAAAAAGAGTTCAAGAAATAATAGCTGAGATTCTTGAAAACTCAGAAGTATAAGGGACACTGTATTAGAAGTTGTTTTCTGGCTTCAGCTGCAGAAGCTCTTGAAGATCTGAAAGCCACTTTCTTCAGCAAGCTCTGCTTCCTAATTAGACACCATACTTTTGCATTTTAAGGTCACCTGATTTAAGAGCATGTATGTCTTATAACAACTTCAGACATCAGTGAGGTTGAAGAATAATTATTTGGTGTCAAAATAATGGGCACAGGAGTTCTTCCCCACCATTAAACAGAACCAGAGATCTAGAAACCATAAAAATAAATAAGTGTATTCAATTCATTTTTTCTAAATTTCTGGTATAGTTTTGCCTTAGGTGCCTTAGGTCCATCTCTGTATAACAGTAGATGCCTATAATGTCTCTTTGACAGCAGAAGCCAAATACCAAGGGCCTCATCAGGTCTACCCAATAACAACTCCTGATTTTATTTCATTTCATTTTCAATGCTGAATGTGGCCATCTTTGGGCTAAATCATAGTATTAGGTAAAATAAAAAAAATACTAATTGAACTAATTGACAGCACTACAGTAAGGATGCATGGCAGTAAGAACATGTTACATAGTTCATTAGGCCTAGGAGAATTAAACACAGAAGATAAGTTACTCTCAGAGAACCATCCTATATTTGAGTTTACCAGTAGGATGATGGGGATAGTGATCGCTCCCAAGTACCGTGTGCTGGTGCAGGAACACAGCACAGAAACATCAGCAGGACAAGCAGTTCAGAAACATTGGCACTCATCCAGGTTTTCCAAACTCATCCTGGAAGTTCATTCCAATCATGCCTATATCAGATTGCAAACTTCGTTTCTATGGCATGGAGATGTGTGCATTTTTTCAGGCATATTCTTCCACAGGTGTACATCCAATGTATACATTTTAAATAGATACATTTATCTCCATTTAAGGCATGTGTGTGCACCATTTTCAAACTTACGTTTTGTGCATTTTTAAATTGTGTGCATTTTTAAACACAAGTTGTATGTGGGATTGTTTGCCAACTTTGACCTGTCAGTTATTTCAGAATGTGGCTCTAAGTCTAATTGCGCACAGCTCAAGTGAGCTCATCCCACTTGCTTTTAAACAGCTTCACTGGAGTATGGTGTGATCCTGGACTCAGTTCAAAGACCTGGAGTTTACCTAAGTGTTGGAAGCACAAAAGACGGCCTTCTCCCGGTAATCCTTTCTGATGGCTGGTGCCCATTACAGATGGATAGAGCAGATAATGTGTGTTCCATAGAAGGAAGGCATCACCAAGGAATGATAGGCAGAACTTGCATAGCAAAGGGCGACAGCCAGAATAAGGGATAGAAAGGACAGGTGGAATTTGACCTCCACAACACAGAGCTGCTCCTTAAAATTTTGCAGAATCAGTCAAGCAAACAGGATAGGAGTGATAGTGAGAATGGTGCATAAGGATAAAACGACTGCTTCTTCTTCTTTTCCTGGAGCCTTAGTCAAGTGTTGTTGCTCCATCCGCAGCTTGATTCGGTCTACCGACGAACTAGCATTCATTGTTAGACATCTCCTCTGCATCCTCCCACCCTCTGAAGTCAGACAGGAGTAATGTGAAGAGAGGGCCTTTTTAGTTGTGACACTGCACATACAAAACCTTCTTCCCAAGGATATTTTCATGGAGGTAAATCTAACGTTTTCCCTGGAACCTGCAACATCTTCATTTGCTTAGGCAAGACAAGTCTCTCATCCAGCAGGTTTTACTCTGGTGCTCTTTTGCTGACTTCAGCTGCTTTTCTTCTGAAAAACTTGTTTACTTTTGTAATTCGTTGCATTTCAGTTTTTAATAATTTTTGTCAGCTGCCCTGAAACTTTCAAAACTCAAGGATACCCTACAAATATTTAAATTATTAGAATGGAGAAAACTGATTTTCCAGTGCTACTGAGTTTTGTTTATAAAGGAGTGTAATGGAAAAGGTGATTATACAACTGAATCCACATTCTCCCCCCTGCCTTACCTGGTAAAGCAAATCAGAAGATGGAAGAACTTTAATTCTCAATATTTTTGGTCTGTTTAAGTTCATCTGCATCTAACGTTGCAATGTTTCATTTTAAGCGACCATGAGCACTATTAGCAGGAAAGGTGGGAAAAATAATAAATAAGATTTTTCTACTGAAGCTGAAAAAGGCTTTGGCGGGATATGGATAGGGATGTGGCATCATGATCTGCACAGAGCAGACTGGCTGGGAACTTCTGACATCTGGTTTCTGGTTGCCAGATGGCTGAACCAGTTTCCTGAGTTTGCTCCTTCGGAGATTATGCATCTGATTCTTGGATGATCATTCTTGCAGAGTGCACCAACCTCCAATTTTTAAAAATGCATATCTGTACTCTCTCTCTATTTGTATTATTCTGATGTTAGTACTTGTTTCAGGTGTTTTATGACTCAATGCTGTTCTCTGCTTGTGGGGATTCTGTTTATTTTTATGAGAAATGCTGAAGTTCCCAATTTAGTAGCAAAGGTCACCTATTCATATAGACTGTAAAATTCTTATGCCCAGCAACGGGAAAAATGTGTGCAGCTGGTGTACTTGCAAATGTCAAGCAAGCCGCTTTGGGGGATAAAAAGGATCACTGTAATTGAACATCCCTGCATAGCTGTGAAAGTAAGCAATTAGAATATATTTAGAACTTTTTCACCTGGAAGAGGCATAGCTGTATACCTGATGGATAGTGCAGATTTTAAAATAGCATTCTGCTTCCCCGGTATTGATGGAGTTGGATGCTTGTTTTGGCTACAGCCTTTGAAACATTGGTTGTTCCAGTACTGGTAGAACCCAGTGAAATATTGGGTAGCAAACATGAATCTGGCAATGAAGCTCACTGCCAAGCAAGAGAGAAGAATAAATGGGGAAGGTGTAAGGGGTAAAGCAGAAGAAGGAATGCTCAGAACTTCCTTGTCCTCTGCTTCTTTCCTGCCTTCCTCCTCCAACCATGACAAATACTCACCTGACAATCTCACCTGGACAAAGCTGGTGGGTAACAGCAGCATAGAATACAAGTAGCTGGAAATGAAAAACCAGCTTTCCACCATACTGCACTCTCCTAGTTTAGCAGTAGTGCCATTTCCCAGGCACGTGCCTCCCACTGAATAGCCCTGAGTACTAGAGTATTCTCACTTGAGCAAGATAAGTGATAAGTGTTTGGAAACACTGCCCTGTGAGGAGAGGCTGAGACTGGGCATGTTCAGTTCTTGAGAAGAGAAGACTGAGAGGGGACCTGATATCCCTCTACAAGTACCTCAAAGGCTGACACAAAGAGGAAGGTCAAGATCTCTTCTCACTAAAACCAGAATGCAGGGCATGGAGTAATCAGTTCAAGTTGCAGCAACCCAGATTCAGGCTAGAGATCAGGAAAAGTTTCCCCACTGTCAGAGCAATGGGACAGTGAAACTTGTTGCCTAGAGAGGTGGTGGGCTCTCCCACACTGGAGACTTCAAAAAGAAACCGGACAGCCATCTGAGTGGCATGGTGTACATGATGTCCTGCAACAGCAGGGGGTTGGATCTGATGGCCTTCGTGGCCCCTTCCACCTCTGCTGTTCTATGATTCTAAGTATGTGCTTGAAGACAGAGACTCATGGGACTACAACCCAATCCATCAGGTTCATGAACTCCAATCCTGATGAAGTGGATCGTGGTTCACAGAAGCTCATGTCGGAGAAAGTTGTCTTCAAAGAAGCTGCAGGGCTCTTTATTGGTTTTGGTGCAACAGACTAATGTTGCTACCATCCTGGAACGTCCTTGTAAAAGTGGTGTCGATCTCAATACTAGCAGTGTCAAAGAGAAAAGCTTCCTCTCAGATGGGCTGAATGGGGTTTCCTCTGGGTTTGCACTTTCATATGGACACTTTCATAGTGCTACGGTCCTCGCAGGAGGACATGAGAGTCACCAATAAAAATAAAAATGGCATCAGTAGCTTCCTTTTCAATAGCTTTGTTGGTTAGTTGAGACTATAGTTTAGTACATTTATAGGAAAAGTGAAAGCTTCAGTCCCACTTGCATGCTATTTTTCAGTCCTGAATTTCTGAATTTATCCTCTGCAAAATAGGGACAAAATGACCTAGTTCATACAGCTGATATGAAGCAAATGTTGAATTTTGCAAAGTAAAATAAAATAAATGCTAGTAACCATTAAATGAGCATGGAAATTCTGACATGCTTTCACATGATGTATATTTTCAGATGACCATGGAAGGCTTTAGCATGTATTGTGGCCACCTGAATGGATTTTAGGCTTAAATTGCAACTAAACATCAACAAAAAAAAATCTCTTTCTGTAGGCTAATCGACTCCAGTAAGTGTTTTCCTGTAGATGGAGAAAATGTTGTTTTATGGCCCCCAAAGCTCATTGATTCCTTTTAATTGTTTATTCCATACATTATTTTTTGTAGGGAATGCTTGTGGAGTTGGCTTATAGATGCAACACAGCACAGCATGGAAATAAAAGCTGCTGACTACAAAGAGTTGTTTGGTGGAAGCACAAAGATAAGATATTCCCACAACAACATAAATGTCTAAATGCGTTAGATCCCAGTTCAACCCTTTTAGATTACAGTTCTTCAGAAAAGGCTATGAAGTGAGATTTCCAAATAGGGCAATATGCTGTCCAGTGTGTGAAAACTTTGGATAAGGAGGATAAATCCAACACCAGTGGAAAAAGGAAAGCTATCATAAATGGATTAATCTTTATGCTTGTTGCTGAATTTGAGGATGCAAAAAGAACAAAAGACTGATAGCACATTATGTAAATAGAAGGATGAAACCAGACCAGGCATAGATATCTGGACAGTTCCTTGACAGCCAAGGAAGTAGCACATACAATTCAAGGTAGGGAGGAGGATCGTTCAGAAATATGGGGATTTTGTTTTGCCAGGATACATATAACCAGACCAAAAGAAAGGTGTTTCTACTATTTACCCTCCTCTTCTTCCTTCCTTCCTTCCTTCCTTCCTTCCTTCCTTCCTTCCTTCCTTCCTGGCTATTCTGCTGATTTAATTTTATCTTACATTGCTTAGGGAAATATGAGCATGTGTTAATTTTGATTAGATAAATGGTTCACAGGAAGACTGAAAATCTTAAATAGAGAAGGGTTTGTACATCATGGACCCACTGGGGCTCCTGATTTTGTGCAATTTCTGCATCTCACATAAACTTCCAAATTTAGGAAGACTCACTATAGGTGGCATGGTGGGGGAGGAGGGGTTATAGGCAAGAGGCAGAAAAGGAATACACAACAGGAATACAACCCAAGTGGAAATTATCCAGACAATGCTAGCACATGGGGCCTGGATAGTTTGGGAAATTTAATGCAGATCTGTAAAATAAAAAAGGATAAAAGAATGGTTCAAAAACATTGCTAACTTATGCATTTATTTTAAAATTTTGATTTTATCTATTTATTTATTCAGAAGTAATAGAATATCATTTGCAAAACAGAGAATGATGAGGGTAATTCCTATATGCAGCTCTTATTCATTTTCATCATGATGTAAGGTTATGAAAGATGGACAGTTAAGAAAGCAGGCAGGAAGAAAACTGATACATTTGAAACATGGTGCTGGAGGAGAGCTCTGCAAATATCCTGGACCAACAGAAAGATATAAAAGTGGGTCCTACGTCAAATCAAGCCAGAGCTTTTCCTAGAAGCAAAACTGACAAAAAGAGGCTGCCATACTTGGGTCGCATCCTGGGAAGGCAAGACTCCCTGGAAAAGACCATCATGCTAAGGAAAGTTGAAGGAAGACGAAGGAAAGGGAGACTAAATAAGAGATGGACTGAGTCCATAAAGGAAGTCACGGCCTTGAATTTAGAACAGCTAAGCAAGAATGTCATGCACAGGACATTTTCAAGGAATTTCATTTATAGACCCACCGTAAGTTGAAGGTGACTTGATGGCACATAACAACACATTCATTTTCAATACGGTTGGTGGAATGTGGTCAAAGTTTGGGAGCTGTCTATTTAGTATAAAAAGCTTTGGTTTTGGTTTTTCTATGTAAGACAAAATTAACATTTCTCTCTCAAGAAAGAAAAATGTGTTCTATATTCTCTACGAGTGAATAACTTGAGCTGCTGAAATCATGCCTTGGATGAAATTAACTCAAGCATAATCATCAGTTCAGCTCAGCTCATTCCCAGGAAATCTACCAACTTCTCCAGAGAACTATTAAACTATCAACAGTTCGTGAGGAAAACTTTATATGCCAAAATACAATGAGATTTAAACAGGCAAGTAATGATTTATATTTTGTAATGCAATATAGCTGTTTCAGATTTTTTGTAATGTTGAAGCATTACAGATGATAACAGTTTTCTCTTACAATTCATTATGGGAAAAGAAAAAGGATGTCCATTAATTCTTAGATACATAAGATTAAAGGATTATACAGGTTTGTCTGCTGGATTCTTTTGTCCATTCATATTATAAATACATCTTTCAGAATATGATTGCCTATTTTGACCATTTTAAGACATCACATTCAGCAGGTTTCTGCCAGATCTAGACTTCACAGCCAGAATTCTCAACCCCACAAACTTGGTCCATATTGTACTGTTTTAAGACAGACCTGCACAATTTGTGCCTGACCAAACCCACCACCCATGGATGATTTGCTCCTTAAACTTGATGCATCTCCTGTTTTCCGGCCAGTGGCATCTCAAGAACAGGGAGATTGTTAACACTGAAACATAAAAACACAGAAACAGAGCGAGTCAGAAGGGTCTTCCCAGGCCATCTAGTCTGACCCCCGGCTCCAGCCGGCTCCACTCATGACGTGCCCACCATGTACATGCCCAGCCTATCCTTGAACACCCTCACCAATGGGGCCTCAACCACCTCCCGTGGAAGCCCATTCCATACCCATGCACAAAGTTAAGTACTTGCCAGGCACAACACACTGTCAGTGGTTGGGATGGAGACCACTGGGCAACACATCCTCCCCATTCCTGCCTCGGACCACTTCCTTTGCATTTCCGGTGCCATTGCTTCCTCTCCACTTTGCTTTGGGGAGGAAATGCACCAATTACATAGGCAAATGTGTATAGAGGAACATTTAGAAAGTGTTCTAAGTTCAACAAATGTGTTATGCATGCCGTCTTAGCATGGAGTCTATCCAGGTGAGCTATTTACCTATTTAACTATTCATTCTACCATGCTACTGATTAACAGCTTCGAGGCATAATAATCCCTTTTACAGGTCCATCTTTCAACTAGATTTCAGCAGAAAAAGCTTTCAAAATAGAAGATAGTCCTTTACATGGAAGGCTATCCTTTGAAAAAGAGAGCACCTGAGCACCCTACCACGATCACAAGATTGAAAGGCCGAGGCAACTGGAAAGTGCTGCTCCTTAACTGCTCATGTACTAGAGGCAGTGGGTTGAAAAGGAAGGGGCAGCAGCCAGGCAGAGCCTGGGTGTGCATCCCCTCCTGGGATACAGGCCTCAGCATGTATCCATCACCACCAGCTCTTAACACCAGGCTGTGATAGGTTATGAGAAGAGAGATGAAGACTTGCTTTAAGGTGAGTTATGGAATGCATACAGATAAGTGCATATGAGGAACACATAGGTCATTCACTGTGAGGCTGCAGTATTTACAGTGGACATGTGGCTGCCATTTTGAATATGCGTGCTCTGTTCTGTGCCATGCCATGCCAAACTGGTAAACGCGAGTTGCATGAAGGTTAAACAGCCCTCACAGAACCCATGGTCTGTTCTTGGGTTATACCCTTATATCACCCATGAACACTGGGTTTGAGCAACACGGCAACACTTGAGCTGGGTAGAATATGCAAATTGGAGTCCATGTCAGCAGAGCCATGGGATCCCATTGGAGGGCAGTCATGAGGTCCTTTGGGTGACCTGTCTGCATAATGGCATCCCATCCCAACTGAAATGAAGTGCTCCATGACTCTCCTTTATGCCATATTATTATTATAGTGCTCACCTAAGGAAAACTCTCTGTTTCCCATGAATCCAGCCCAGAGTCCTTTCTACTCTTGCTGATATGGGAAATAATTAATTATCTGCAGGCTTGAATAAACCTCAACATGTAAAAATAAGCAAAAGAAAAATGCTGCATTTCATCACTTTTTAATAAACATTTCTGAATTAAATTTAATCTTAAAACCAAAATGCGTTTCTGCAGTTAAACAAAGGTGCACTCATTCAAACATTTTAAAATTTCAGTTTCTACCCCTAGTAACACTCCTGTGAGAAGCTATTAAATAGATGCTTATCCTGCACTATTAAAATCAGTAAGCATGGCTCATAACACAGGTAAGAACTAAAAGAAATGCATAAATGCACTGCACTTGTTAACTAGTTAAATATATCATGTGCCTTTTCTTTTAATTAAATTACCCTTTTGCATGGATTCCATCCTTGCCATTCTAAATCCCTGCAATAGTAATGCTACATTCACCATCAGAATAGTGGAACAGCTGAGAAGAAGAGTGGGGCATTATTTTGGGACTCATCACCGTATCCCCTCCTTGTGCCTGTGTGCAGTCAGCTCAGCCAGAAATCCTTCACACCCGTAGCCCCGTGAAAGGAAAGGAAGCTTGAAAAGAAGATAAAGCTGAAGTGCCAAAACTGGTCTGACTCAACTGAGCAGTATGTAAGATGGGATTGCATATACGCTCCTTCTTAGAAAGTATTGGCTGTGCCCTCGTCTTTGTATGCTATAGTGAGAAGTTTAAAATTGCCAGAAAAGCTATTGGTTGATAAAGAAACAAAATGAATTATAATAATACTGTCATGATCAGAACCAGCTCTCCAGGTTTCAGTGGGCTTGGACCTCCTTGAGCTTCATTGGCCTTGGTGGGTTTACCTGGCAATTATTTGTCAGGTAACTGTGCCCCTGAGAAGGAAGAACTCATTGGAGAAGACCCTGATGCTGGGAACGACTGATGGCAAAAGGAAAAGGGATGGCAGAGGATGAGGTGGCTGGATGGAGTCACTGGGGCAGAGGGTGTGGGCTCGGGTGGACTCCGAGAGATGGTGGAGGACAGGAGAGCCTGGAGGAATGTTGTCCATGGGGTCGGGATGGGTCAGGAATGACTTTGTGACTAAACAACAACAAACTGTGCCCCATTAGGTACCAGGTGGCTTACAGGCAGGTTTTTTTAAAGTCCTCAATCCTTCACTGGGCCATTGTTGAAAATTAAAGTGGTTTCCAAAGCCAGCAGAACCCAGAATGACGCATTTCAGCGCTTATTTCATATATACAAAAAGAACTATTGCAATGTAGAATGTCAATACACAGAAGGAACAACGAAAGAGGGAAAAAAAGATGCCTCATTCGGAAAATCCAGGAAATTCAAGGCAAAATCAAACCTAGATTTGGAATGCTGAAAGGCCAACAGGGGAAGATACTATTTCCCAGGATAAAATGAAGAGAAGGGGGGAACAATATACAGAAGAACCATACAGAAGAGATCAAAGGACAGAATCTTTCAAAGAGGAATCCTTGAGGAAGAGTCTGCAATTTTAAAAGCAAAATGAAAGCTTCTCTCAAAGCACTTGGAAGAAATAAAGCATCTGTAGATATGGTACCAACAAATGTTTTCCAAGCTGTAGAGAATAAATCAGTTCAAATCCTTACAAAAAACATGCCAACAAAAATGCAACAGAAATCCTAATGAAGTGCAGCAACTTCAGATATTGCATTAATTTTCCATGCAAGTGAAGGGATGCTGAAGGTGTTGCAAAGAAGAATTTTACTTTTTAGGGAGGGAGAAATCCCTGATGTTCAAACTGGATTCCCACACTGGATTCAGTATGGGTTGAGTGTGAGTTGTCCTTGAAACCTGGATTATTGTTTATTATTGTGTTGCAGAACCAAGCTGAAATAACAAACCTTGGTGAACAACCCTCAGTCCACAACCCAAACCCCTCCCCCAAAAACATGGGTTCTGTTCATGGGTTGTTCCTCGTAAACATGCCATGGTTTGTTAGCCCAACTGAGTTTCAGCAATATAAGTCATGGTTCAACCCATGCTCAGACCCTGTTACTGTGTTGTCTGAATCCAGTCAGTGAGAACTGGGAATGTATGTTCCCTGCCCTGCTCTCCATTGGGATAATTGTCCTTTCTATAAAGCGTGTTGCTTTGCCATTGTCCAGCACACCAATGTCCACACCCATGCCCAACTCACACTCACACATGCACAAACTTACAAGTTCATCAGGACTTTACGGTCACTCCTCCTGTGCCTTAGTCCTTTGCTTCAGTGAAGAGGGAGTGTTATTTGTGGGATTTTATTCACGGTGTTTTATGGTGTTTTATGCTTTATTGAAAGGAGACGTGAGGGCCATGGAAGTCCAGTATTAAATGTGTATCTAAATGTACATTAAAAAAATTAATAGGCCACTAGTGAAGTCACTTATCTGAGCAGTCCCAGATCTGTTTCTTGGAGGTAGTGGTGGGGAGTCTCAATATCAGGCCTGTCTCCACCACAATAGAAAATACATAAAGTTAAAATTAAATAAAAATACAATGCACAGGGATCAAGGGTACCCCAAATTCTGCTTCATGAGGATGACCACTGCCTTTCTACAAACACTGGCAGGACAAATTCATTCATTTTGATCCAAAGCCCAGTTCTGTTTTATCAAATATTTCACAGCATGAAGTCCTGAGAAAAACTTTGTGTTTGTGAGCACATTTACCACACATGAAAAATTTAGCCTTTGTCACACCCCAGAGGGTTTAAAAAATGAACTTAGGTCATGCTATATTGAATAAGGGAATGAGTTATTATTCTGAGAGTGTGTGATTAATTACAGCTCCTGATGCAGAAGAAATACTCATACACTGGGAGCCAATTAGCAGTCAATCACTCTGTTGGGTTTCAAACAGGACTCATGAATATGACAATCATATAGTGTTATGCATCAGCATATAGCTCTGATGGGGAGATCAAAGATCAATTCTGCAATTGCTGCCAATATTTGACTGGTATAGTTCCTGAGCATGACATCTGCTTCAAAATAGGAGAGTTAATTCTAACAGAACAGTTTACTCAATGGTGCAGTGAGGGTAATTCATAAGCTTTGGTTTCAAACTTCAAAGTGGGGGACTAGTCTCTCTCTCTCTCTCTCTCTGTGAACATGCATGGGATTGTAAACTAAATTAATTAAACAGCCATTGATTCTTGCAAGTGCAACACTAGTAGATTCTATGGGGCTATACAAGCAGATGTCCTGAAAACTCTAGGGTGGGTGAGCACCACAAGACACAGCAAGTCTCTTCGGGCATATTCCACAGGATTCTTCCCTAAGAGATTTGCATGCTCATATACAATAGGATTGTTCCCTTGCTGCTAGGAAGCCTCAAAATTCAAAATATTCCAGCTTTCCTATTCTCTGCAGGGCTGAAGCCAGCAAGTTGGGAGGAGCTATAGGAGCTTATTTTGTCATTCTCTGCTTCCTGGTATTTTTCCCTCTTCTCAGCCTGTAAAGGGAAGGAATTTCAGATGAGGAAGGAAGCCAGCTGGAAGAGACTCAGGATAGCTTGTATCTTGCTCTTTCTGGACTCCGGAATGCTCTCTTTGCCCCGTTTCTGAGGATGAGTTTTAATCCTTGGAGTGGCAGTCAGCTTGGGTCTTTCCACCTATGTAGATTTATATTTTTTATTGTTTTCTTAAAGGAAATAGAGTACAGAAAAAAAGAAAAATGTAAAAGAGAAATAGTAAGATTTTGGCCACTATACTTCTGTGATGGGCAGTGATCTCTAAGAGAGAATTCTCAGCACCTCACCAAGTTAGAGTCCTTGGGATTCTTTGTGAAAGAACGACAGTTAATATACAACTGATAGACATGTGCAGAAATGAGCCTAAATGTTGGGCAAGGCAGAGTATAACTGAAGCAGCCCTGCACAAGTTGCTGATGAAGGACTGTTTTAAGTCACAGGTGCTGACATCTGGGAAGGTGTGAACAAACTTTGCAGTTCCTTCTACAAAGAGGAGTATAGAAAGTATATTATAGGATTGTATTAAAAGCACAAAGTGGAGCTGGAAAGAGGCACCTTTATTGTAAACTTCATAAACCCAGCACCACACTTCCACCCTAAGGAGATTTTTACAATACTTTGGATTATGGGTTATCCAATTGTTTCTTGCTTTTCACCCCTCTTTTTGAAGGAATTGGATTGAGCAGGTGTATGGTAGACTGTGGAAATGTGATTAATTCTTTTGTCCAGGAGGTGGCAGTCATAAAGTCTATTTAAGCTCTGTGATTTCATCAAACCACTTGCAGAATACGTGTGTATTGCTAAAAAGAAAAAAATATATAGATTAGTGTGTGGGACATCACTGTATGATGATGTGATATTTTATGAAGTGCATCAGTCATGAAAGGGCTCAAGCAAGTCCTACAATTTTGAAAAATGAAGCTTAATTTGAAGATAGACTTAGCTTTGAAGTGAAAATGGAAGGTCAACCCCTTAATCAACTTGCTGCAGTTGTAGGAAGATGATAATAGTTGGGTAAAATGATGAACCAGCAACCTAATTCCAGAAGAAGACCCTTGTGAGTTCATAGCTTTTAAAAAAGCTCTTTCATATAATGCAGAAGAATATTAAAGAAAAAGGAGGTGAAGTGAGGCTACAATCCTTTCCATACTTTCTTGGGTGTCCTCTACTTGCCTGGGATCCAAACAGTTTGAGATAGCTGCAAAACTGGAACGAATGGAGTGCTACTGCTAGGAAGCTTTGGTTGTGGGGTGGCCAATAGGTAGGTAGGTAGGTAGGTAGATAGATAGATAGATAGATAGATAGATAGATAGATAGATAGATAGTAGCAGCATTTCCCGGTGTCTGAACAGGGTTTATGTCTGTGTGGTGTAGTGGTTAAGAGTGTGGGACTGGGACTCAGCCCAACCTATCTCATAGGATTTTGTTCTGAGGATAAAATAGAGAGGAGGTGAACCTTGAAAGCCTTCTTTGGTTCCTTAATAAATAAAATAAAACACAACAGTTCAATAAACGGTTGTTAGAGAATTGGTAGGGATCTCACATCCACCTGGTTGGGTAGGACCAAGGTTTGAGGCAAAGGAACAAGAACGAGCTTGAATATGGCCAAGAAAGGGAACTTTTAAAAATTTTGTTGGCAGCTTGCTGACAATGGCAGACAATGAGGCCGTCTAGCTTTTGGGGACTTGGCAGTGGAACCATATTTACTCAGAGGAAAGCCCCACTAAATTGGGCTTGCTCCAAGATGATTGTCCCAAGGCTTTCAGACTGACACTTCTTTGGGATGCGATTGCTTTGTCTGTGTGTTCCCTCGCTTCCTGCAGCTAGATTTGCGCATCTGCAAATGAACACGAATATTTGCAAATAACCATATAATCCATGTCAGCTGCCACCCTGAGGCAAGAAGACTGTTGAGCCTGGGTGGAATATTGGTGAGAGTCTGGACCATCGGCAATCTTTATACTATTTCTGTATGTTTTATCTTAATAATATGTAACTTTTTTTGTAAAAATTGCCTTGAACTGTGGAAAGGTGGCAAACAAATTAAGATGGCAGTCACAGAGGAAATAGTGTTTTTATCTATTGACCAATGGTGAAATATAACACTGAAAATTTTATTGGCTGCTAAACTTATGTAACATGATTTAGAGGGGAGCCAAATTAGGATTTTTTAAAAATCTTCTGGAATTGGAGATATAGCCAGATTGTCTTGGATGCTATTTCCAGTTGATGCTACTAAACGGAATATGCAGTTGTGTGATACATTTTTTTCTTGTAACTTTTTTCCAGATTCTTTCATCTTTATTTAATATCGCAGGTAAAATTCAATGTGTAGGTATTGCAACCACATGGATCTCAAAGGTATGAAAATGCACTGCTCTTCTCTCCATTGAAATGGATACATATGAAAGCACATTCAAAGCTCTCAGTCATATAACAGTCATTTACTATTTATATACTGAGGCAGAGTTTACCTTAAACAAACAACATGCTATATCCTGGAGGAATACAACATTGGGCCTGTATATTTTTATTATTAAATCCATATTAAATCATATTTCCATTCTATAAGTAGCTCCTTCAAGAGCTGGTGATACAGTGCCAATTCTATTCATAAATTTGAAGGTTCAGTATGCTAGCTAATATCATTTCTCATCAGTTATCACCTCTGGAGGTGCTTTTTGGAATGATATAACAATAAATCATGGTTGGTATGATGAAGGAGCATTATCACTGTCTAATACTCACTCACTGAACCTTAAAGAACTATGCATAGTTCTGTCACTGTTAGAGTTGTGTGAATATTGTGTAACAAAATGAGCTTTCATTCCTTGCGTAAATCATGGCCAACATTTTTTGGAAGATTCACTAACCTTCTTGGCAGGTTTGGTCCATTACAGAACTTTAGGGTAATCTAATGCTAATTTGACTGGTGGCTTGTGAAAGAAATTAGCAGACTTTTGACTGTTTTAAGTGCTTTCGTTCTACGTGTAGTATTGTATTTGCATTAGATTAGCATATATATGTAATCAATATCACTAGTAAAGAGAAGTCCCCTGAAACCCACAAGTGACATCCAATATTGATATTTCCTGCATCCTTAATTGTCATTCACATCTCTGGTTGATTACATTTGTCTGGGCATGTTGTTAAATCTTAAAACTGAAAACTTATTCTGCAATAAGGGAAAAAAGTTAATCTACTGCTTAATGAGAATCTAAAAAGAGTTGGGCTGTGTGAATTAATAATAATTTCAGTTCTTTTACAATTAAAGCAACTTATTTCAGTTGCTTTAAACATATCTTCCAATGATGTTATAATATTAATAAATAATATATGGCATATGAATGAGATACCAATGCGTACGAAAACAATCCAGGTTGGGTGAGGTTGCGTGGCAAACTCCAGACTGTATAAAAAGCGAGCACTCAACGCTATTCTTTTTAACTGGTTTGAAGTCAGAGGAAACCTTCTTTCAGCCTGAAGGCCAAATTAAGAAGCTGTCTGGAGCTGCCTTCCGGTGATGAGTGAGGTGAAATGCAAACCGGATTGGACCAAAATGCAAATGATACCGACTTTGTAATAGCTTAAAGCTCATCCTTGAGGTAACAAAGCCACGGGAAAGGAACTTCAGGAGTAGAGAAAGAAACGCGCAAAAGCTGCAAAACCACAAAATGATCCGAATACGGAGAAGGGAGGTATATTAGAATATATTAGAAGGGGTATAAGGTGCAAATGCAATCGAGATATGCTAAAGATTGTAAAGCATGCGGGTTTTACAAAGACTTAACAGAGTTTGATCAAGTCATGTTTAAAACAGATGAGAAAGTTATTAAAAGATTATGCAATTTTTTTACTTGACAGGAAAATGGAAGGGAACAGGTTAAGGAAACTATGATAACATGGGCACAAAACTTTGGATTTAATGTTGAACTAGAAAAGTGGCAAAAACTATGGGAAAGAAATATTAAGGTAACATTAGCAACTTCGTATAAAGAAAATTTATATAAAATGTTTTATAGATGATATTTGTCACCAAGTTGTTTAGTTAAGATGTTTCCAAATATGTCAAATGGATGTTGGAAATGTGAACATTAAGTGGGTATCTTTTATCATATGTGGTGGACTTGTGATAATGCGAAAAAGTATTGGATTAAAATACATAAATGGATGGAAGAAATACTACAAAAACCCTTTGCTTTTAAACCTGAAGTGTTCTTGTTAGGCATCATACTGGAAGATATTAACAGACAGGAAATGTATTTGATGTTACACTTAATCACAGCGGCGAGGATTGCATTTGCTCAATACTGGAAAAGTGAGGAACTACCCACCGATGAACTGATTTTAAGGAAGATTTTGGACTGCACAGAAATGGATAGATTGACTTTATCATTGAAGGAGAAAGAAGACACTGACTTCTATCAAACTTGGGATTTTTTCTATAACTGGCTGGAGAAACAGGACTTAGCGTAAATTTAGAGATGTTTTCAAGTTATTAAAAACTGATTTGAATTTGACTATAGAATGTTAAAAATATGTAGTAGGGGATTGGCCCAGTAAATCTGATGTATGTGATATTTGATGTTTGTAGTATTAGTTTAAAAATTTAATTTTTTTAAAGAATATATGAGAAGGGAGGCAGCCTTCTGAGGGACCCTGGAGTGCCGGGGAGATCAGTTTTGTCTGGCGTCAGCCCATCATCCTGGGGCTCCTCACAGCTGCCTTCAGAAGTTGAGATGCTAGCAACGCTTTAGCCTCTCTGTACCACCTCAGCATAACAATGATGTAAGAGTCTGGCTCTAAAGCAGATGAAAAATCGCCAATGAATTAATATCTCTGCCCTGACGCATGGTCACTAGTTTCCCATTTTGAATGAGTCTGACTCTCAGGGTAGCAGTCTTAGGACTGGAGAAGGCACAGGATACCATGATAGGGAAAGGAGCCCTTTATTTTGGTCTCAAAGTAGGATCAGGTTCATTGTGCTTGTGTGTGAACCTAGCAGCCTTAAACAGAAGTCAAGCGTATATGATCCATCATTCATCCATGTAGATTTCCTCTTCTCAAGATGTGCAATTAGCCAAAGGTAATGGACCCATTTCTCTAAACACTCCAATTCATTTGCTGTTGCCACATTGGAATAATAAATTGGAACCAGCCTG
Source organism: Varanus komodoensis (assembly GCF_004798865.1). NCBI lineage: Eukaryota > Metazoa > Chordata > Lepidosauria > Squamata > Varanidae > Varanus > Varanus komodoensis. Next base: position 5,165,458 of record NW_025335780.1, read on the forward strand.
CTGGATGAAGGGTGAAAGTAACTTCTTTAAAGCATCTGTATGGTGGTTGCTGCTATTTGGATTTATTTAGCACCTAGCTTTGCTTGCCAAGGAAACAGCAGAAAGCAGAAGCTGCAAACCTTTGCAGGTTTCCCTGTTGAATTTGTGTTGTTTGCAAAAGAAGCCTCAGTTCTAGGAGCTTCAGCCATCTCTTTTTGTGTGAATGAAAGGCGCAGGCCATGCCACGGGATGGATGCCAAAGAATCCATGAGCATCTGAGCATTTCTTTCCCATTCTGCCTTTGGTTACTGACTAACCATAGGCTAACTCTTGAGAAATAAGCACATTCACTTCCTTTCATATATATACACTTCAAACATATAATTTTGTTTCCCACTCTTGGCTCATGTGATTGCTGTTGGTTGGAGTGTCTGGAGAGTTATTTCTTTGTGTAGCATCCGACAGTAACTATATTACTGTATTTTACTATGGCATGCATTCTCCTCTCCTTTAGTGCTAGCCAATAATGCAGGCAAAGCCTTTGAGAGCCAACCTAGAAAGATACATTTTCATCTGTATGTCCCCCACTCCGAGCCTAGTAGAAAGCTTTTGTTATCTGTGTGCTGCCTTGTAGGAACTACTTGGCTTAAATTAATTATGATTTGGGCTTCATCTCCACAGGGCAAAAATCCTACTTCTAATGATCACTTTACTGTCCCAGTGACAAGGCAGGGGTGGCTCAGAAGTTTGAACTTGTGAGGTACCAATTAGATAGAATGTCTATTACAGATTTCTAGTCATGTTTGCAATAGTTTGATGGTTATCTTTGAAGTGAACTTTGGGAGGAAGAGGATTCTCTGAGGATCTGGTGAACCAGGGCTTGCCTTAGGGAAGAATGCACCTGGTCAGACCCTTCCTTCTCATCCCCCTCTGCCTTAACAAGAAGACAATTTGATGCTGGGCCTGGCGCTGACGATGACCTAGTGTACTTATGATGCAACCATAAAAAAGCTAATGAGATGCTGAAACTGCCACGGTAAGAGAATCTTCTTATTCAGTTAAAAATGGCCAAGAAAGGGGATTCATATTCAGGGTACAGACATGTACCATTTGCCATGAAGCAGAGCTCATATTGCTCTTATATTAAAAGCTGGATGCAAGATCTGATTTTACAGTATGTATTTATTTTACTTTCCCATACAGAGCATTGCAGTTTAACAGCCTAGTAAATTAGCACATCTGAAGTATTTACTAACACAATTAACCTTTAAAATAACACCCTTCTCCCCTCCCCAAATGTCAAGGTTTACAGTGTCTATTATTATGATAAACAGTCTTTTTGCATTCATATAGTTAGAGAAATGAACATATTCAACCCAAATGCTGTGCCCTCAAAAGATTCACAACAACAAACACTACTTGTCTCACACTTGAAAATATGCTAATTAAAATAACACCTTTTGGCATACTCATCAAAAATCTCTTGTTTACAGTAGACTGTTACTTTCCCTCTGAAATGTAAACAGTTGTGATGCTTTTCAGGTTTAATTAATAGTGTCCCTCCAATGGTGATGAGGCTTCCCTAGAGGATCCCTTTTCTTCTATCTCTCCCTCTGCCCTTTCATATTGTTCCCTATCTTGATTGGCAAGTTCTCTGCTTAACCATCTGTCTGTCTTTATTGCCAAAGAGAGCTGTCCTGATGCACTGTTTAAAGATGAAGGACCACCACCAGGAATTATGTCAAACACACAGTACGGATTGTCTTGACTTTGCATTATTGGTTTCCATAGAGTACAATGATAATGGCAACATAACTAAGATGGATTTAGCAAATGCTGCGTAATAACACCGAGCAGACTCTGAGCCGAAAAAGAACTTACTGCATAAGCATTATTTTTACCACTGATGAAGGTTGCCATGAAAACAGTGTCCATTGTCTATAGTTGTTCACTCTCTCTGCAGAACCTGGATATTTCCCCTTGGATTTTAGGAATCTGTCCTCTATGGATGCATAGGCTATGCCAACTGCTGGTATACTGTCAAAAGTGAAAAATTATGAGTATTACTATAAAAAATCCCTAGTTTCATAGCACATATGTCAAAAGTCAAATCTCTTTGCTTTTTAAAAAGAATATTGGAAGTTGTTTGGCTACATCGATAATACTATCATATCAAGAAGTACATGCTTATAAAATGAAATGCTAATGTAAAATTTAATCATACAATGAATAACTGAACCTTTGTTTGAACACTGTCCTTTCACTGAGTCATCCTCCACCGACTGATATACAAAATGGCATCCCTTTAGATACCACAACAGCGAATCAGTCTAGAGAAAGTCTGTGCTTTGAACACTCACCACTTTTGTAAAATCTTTCATGCCCTAAGGACTGATCTTGATAGAAAAGCAAATCCAAAGCAAGGTAAGCAAGGCCCCTATTTTTGGCTCTGGCCTCTTGGCAGAGCAGCAGAGCAGCAGAGGCACCGGCTGGGAGAGAGGGCTGTGTGGCCAGGGGACGGGCGGAGGCAAGGGAGGGGCTGGGCAGGGGGGCAGAGGGCCAGGAGCAGTGGAGAGGAAGGGGGCGGGGCCAGAGAGGCTAGAGGGGCCAGGAAGGAGCAGGGGGCGGGGCCACCGGCCGGAGGGACTGATAAGGCCGTGCTCAGCCACTGCCACCCTTTTGGCTCTGGCCTCTTGGCAGGGCAGCAGAGCAGCAAAGGCATAGGCTGGGGGAGAGGCTGAGTGGCCAGGGGATGGGCGAAGGCAAGGGAGGGGCTGGGCAGGGGAGCAGAGGACCAGGAGCAGCGGAGAGGAAGGGGCGGGGCCAGAGAGGCTAGAGGAGCCAGGAGGGAGCAGGGGGCGGGGCCACCGGCCGGAGGGGCTGACAAGGCCGCGCTCAGCCGCTGCCACCCTTTTGCCTCTGGCCTCTTGGCAGAGCAGCAGAGCAGCGGAGGCACCGGCTGGGGGAGAGGCTGAGTGGCCAGGGGACTGGCGAAGGCAAGGCAGGGGCTGGGCAGGGGAGCAGAGGGCCAGGAGCAGTGGAGAGGAAGGGGGCGGGGCCAGAGGGGCCAGAGAGGCCAGGAGGGAGCAGGGGGCGGGGCCACCGGCCGGAGGGGCTGACAAGGCCGCGCTCAGCCACTACCACCCTTTTGGCTCTGGCCTCTTGGCAGAGCAGCAGAGCAGCAGAAGCTCAGGCTGGGGGAGAGGCTGAGTGGCCAGGGGACTGGCGAAGGCAAGGCAGGGGCTGGGCAGGGGAGCAGAGGACCAGGAGCAGCGGAGAGGATGGGCGTCATCCCTTGTCTGTGTCCCTTAGCTGTGGCCCAGACTGCCTGGGGACTCCCTTCCCTGGGAGGCTGAGGGTTTTTGTGGG
>NW_025335780.1:5168905-5247651 GCF_004798865.1 Varanus komodoensis
AGGTCAGGTCTCGGAAGGGATACCGATGGCAGACCAGGAGATGGCCTAGGTGGGAGTCATGGGTTTTGCTGTCTGCTGAGACAGCTGTGACATGTCCGCCCTTCTCCCCCAGGAGAGGCAGGGATACACTTGCCCTGGGTGCAAGATGGTGACCTTGCTAGAGGGGGAGGTGAGGTGCCTGAGGGCCGAGAGAGCTCTCCAGGCCCCCCGGGAGCAGCCCCCTCTGGACAGAGGGTTGAGGGAGAGGCCACGGGAGGAGCAGCCACGGAGACATGGAGGTATTTCACCCACAGGAGGGGGAGGCCAGCACGGCCTCCTCCTTCTCCTGGCACCAACCTGGAGCTGGGAAGCAGGTTCTCTCCACTCATTAGTGGGGAATCATCGGGATGGTGGTCAGTGATAAGCGGGGTCCCCCAGGGCTCTGTCTTGGGCCGATACTGTTTAATCTTTTCATAAATGACATGGAAGAAGGGGTGAACAGTCTGCTGATCAAATTCGCAGACGACACTAAACCTGGAGCTGTGGCCACAACTGAGGAGCAGGTACTCCAGATCCAAAAGGATCTGGACAGATTATGGAAGTGGGCAGGAGACAACAGGATGGTGTTCAATGCGGAGAATGTGGGGTGTAGGAATAGGTGTCATAAGTACAGGTTAGGTGACAAGTGGCTGGAGAGCAGCACTTGTGAAAGGGACCTCAGGCTGCTGGTTGACTGCAGGCCAAACATGAGTCTGCAGTGTGATCCGGTGGTCAAGAGGGTGAATGCCACCCTTGGTTGCATATCCAGAAGTGTGGCTTCTAGATCAAGAGAGGTATTACTACCACTCTACACGACTCTGCTGCACCCGCAACTGGAGTATTGTGTTCAGTTTGGGCCCTTCATTACAGAAAGGATATAGCCAGGTTGGAGTCAGTGAAGCGTAGGGCCACAAGGTTGGTGGCCGGTTTGCAGGGGATGCCGTATGAGGTGAGACTGAGGGAACTGGGTCTCTTCAGCCTGGAGAAGAGGAGACTCAGAGGGGATGTGTTGGCAAAGTACAGGTATGCGAGGGGATGTCACATGGCGATGGGTAGAGACCTGTTCTCCCCTGCAGAGGAAGGCAGGATGCACTCCAATGGAGCAAAGCTCAGGGAGCCAAGTTTCCACTTAGATGCCAGGAAGTACTTCCTGACAGTTAGGACCCCGAGGGTGTGGAATGGGCTTCCACAAGAGGTCGTTGACGCCTCATCGGTGAGGGTATTCAAAGATAGGCTGGACAAGCACATGGTGGGCATGTCGTGAGCGGAGCCGGCTGGAGCCGGGGGTCAGACTAGATGGCCTGGGAGGCCCCTTCTGACTCGCTCTGTTTGTCTGTTTCTGTGTTTCTAAACCGATATCCTATGGACAATGCAAGATACTCCCTTGCGTTACACTGCTGTTCATAGCTCCGTACTTGTTATTTTGCAACTTCCAGGTAGCTGTCACAAGTTTCATTACAGCATTTGAGTAGGATGATTGGGGCAGTTGATATAGCAAAGACAAACAGCAGGTATAAAGTGCCTGGATACTAACAAGCTGTAAAGTCAATTTGCAATCCCGCAGAAAAATAAGGTCTAGTTTGTGTACATTTCAGCATTTCTTGGCTGGTAGCATATCTTATAGATTTTGCAGAAGGCACAAAATTAAATTACTCTAACTAAAAAATGGCTGGCTAGGTATTGCTAAGATAGTAGATGTTTCTTCTGTCCAAGCATGCATAGGATTGCAGTCCAAATGTATTAATTGGTTTAGGAATATAGAAAGTTGCTTTATACTGGGTCAGAACATTGTTCCATCTGGTTCCACGTTGTCTAAATTGACTGGCAGTCCTGGGTTTCATACAAATGTCTATCCCAGGAATAGCTGAAATGCCTGTGACTAAATCTGAAACCTTTTGCGCGCAAGGTATTTGTTCTATTTTCTGTGTTTCTCTCTGCTGCTGGAACTGATCACCCATCATTCATTTTGAAGATTAACTGTAAGAATCTATGTCCTCTGAAAGCACAGTTAACAATCAATTGCAAAGTAGACCTAAGTATACTTTTCTGAAGCATTCAGCATTTTGAACATCCGTGCAGAGAAAGTTCAGAAATGCAAAGCTCTGGCTTGCTTAGAAAGGCACAGCGCATGTTTACAACAGGATAACATGATAGAATATCAGCTCTGAATGGATTTAATTCAGCAAAATGGACTAAGAAAGTAATGAACCCTTTATTCTGAGCAGAGAGCCTGAGTCCATCTGTGCTTGGTACCACCTGCAGAGCCTCTCAATGGACAAACATCTTTGACTTATTTCAATAAACATGTTCTGATGTTACTTCACGTTTTCTTTCTTTCCCTCTGTAATGGCTCCTCAGCTGGCTAGAAACTAGAAAGTCTTTTATACTGCTTTGTACATTCATGGTCACTAAGGGGATTGGAACAATCTCACAATAAATGTCAGGTTGGCCATCTGGACTGCAGAGTCAAACTCTGCTCAAGCAGGTCAAATGTACATCTCCAATAAAGCTATTCTATACTCTCTGGTGGAGAATTCTGATATTGGATCTATCCTAACCCGGCTGGACTATCTATGGGAAGGCAGGAGCAAGAAATGAACATTCTCCACCACTAAGCCGGGCCACTGGACTTTCTGGGTGAGGAAAAAAATCTCCCTGAAATTTATTTCAATCTTTTCCAGGGTCTCTTTCTGTCCTTAATTAGGGGAGTACACTGGGAGGCAGGGGGAGCATAGGATTGCTAAATTAGAGTACCTTTTTAAGTTCAAGTCAGGTCTTCATGTGTGTGATCTGGCAGCATCCTTTCCCTTTCTTTTCCCCTTTGTTCAAATAAATGTCATTTTATACCTTCCAGCTGTTGCTACTGTTTTGTTTGTTTGTTTATTAAAAGCATTTCTATCCCCTCCCCAACAGAACATCTCAGGACAGCTTACAATAAATAAACAGAATAGAGCAGCCCCACAGCATCCAAGCAATAATATACTGAAACCCACATTAAAATCAATTAAACATTAAAATTACAGGAAAATAGAAAGGTGTCTGCCCGACTCCAAAAAGAATATAACATCGGCACCAGGTGAAGCTCTCTGGGGAGTGTATTCCATTGTCAGGGTGCCACCGCAGAGAAGGCCCTCCTCTGGGTACTCTCCCTCCTAACCTCCTTCAAGGAGGGCTCCTGAAGCCCTAGCCTGTACATGTTGTACAAGTGGTCCCCTAACCAGTGTGACCCTATGGATGAGCGCCCTCCAAAACTTCCTGCCCTTGCCAACCATACTCTGCTCTTGTAAACTTAAGGCTATGGCTTCCTTGATGGAACTGAGTCATCTCATACTTGTCTTCCACTTTTCTTCTGCCTTCAACTTTCCCTAGCATTTTTGCCTTTTTTGGTGAGTCTTGCCTTCTTATCTTCCTTCTGCAGAGAGTTCCACTTGATTTGATCTAGAACCAACTTATTCACCTTTCAGTCACTCCACGGTATTTGCAAAGCTGACCTCCAGCACCACGTTTTAAATGCACCAGTTTTCATCATGTGAGCTTTCATCACTGTTCAGCTTTCAGACCTAAAGATAGTGATAAAGAATACAACAGCATGGATGATTTTGGTCTTGGTCTGCATCAGAATGTCATTTCACTTGATCTTCTCTAGGTCCTTCATTGCTGACCTTCCAAGTCTTCTTCAAATTTCTTGTCTGCAGTCCCCCTTTGAACTGATGATTGTGTGTAGGCATGCACATTTTTTCAGAATTTCAATTTCATCATTGTTGATATTCAGGTTGTGTAATTATTCTGCAGTCATGATTTTTTCTTAATATTCTGCTATAGTCTTAGATTTGTACTTTCTTCTTTCATTTTCATCAGGAATCATTTCATTTTATTGCTGCCTTCTGCAAGTCTTACGGTATCTTCATATGCCAAATTATTGATGTACCTTCCATCAATCTTCAGTCCTCCTTACTCTGATCCAAATTCAGCTTTCTGTATGATACATTCTGTATATAGATTGAACAGATAAGGAGATAAAATGCACCACTGTCCAACCGCTTTGTCTATTGGAAACCATTTAGTTTCTCCATATTCTGTTCTAACAGTAGCTTCTTGTCCGTGACACAGCTTACACATAAAGACAATCACGTGTGGAAGCACACCCATGTCTTTCAAAGCTACACATAGCTTCGTCTGATCCACACATCTCTTTCTGTAGTCTATAAAGCACAGACTGATTTTTCTTTGAAATTCTTTGGTGTGTTCCTGTGGCCAATGTATATTTGCAATTCAGGAAGGCCTCTTCATTTTGATACTTAGCTTCATTGTTCCAAAAGGGCATTTCTCTGGAATTCTTTATTAATAATATTTTCTAGGTGCTATGTCTGGACAGGTATTAAACATCCCCTTCCAGTGTTTGCCTATTTCACAAAATCTTCTTCAGTCTGGCATTCTCTTGGCTTTGGGAACTGCCTAATATCTCATGGGTAGGGCTGACAGGAAGGGTCTTCTTGTCATCCTTCCACAACCTGAAGCTCTGCAGATGTTTGGAATACAACTTCTACCATTCTTGGACACTGACTGTGCTGCTTGTAGTCTATGTCCTAAACATCTGGAATCTCTAGATTAGAGACTGCTGGTAGAGATTGTCCCAGCTAATTTTAGCCTGTGGTGGAACTTTTCAAGGATTTGGAAGGGAGATACAGTGGGTGGAGAAGACCCCTTTGGAAAGGAAATCTGTCAGGACTTGAGTGCTCACTATTAGGGTTGAATAAATTTAGAATTCCCCATCACTGTTTTAAATAAAAAAATAAAAAAGGACAGGAGTTCCAATGACAAGCATCTCTTTAATGTCCTTGGGGTTGGTCATTAAAACATGCTGATACACCTATTAAGTTCAAATCTAGCAACCAAAAATAATCCAGGCATAAAGTTTTGTCCAATGGCACTTGAAGCAGAAGATGATTGCAAGTTCCAAAGACGGCCATTAGTTGAAATCAACAGACGTCTTTTTCTTACAACTAAAACCAAGCAAAAGTTAGTAGATTTTCAGTCAGTTCTTCCCCTCTGATACTGTACAGAAGATATAAACAAATGTCTGTTGCTTATTCCAGCAAAAAAATGCAATGGGTGCGATATCCCCATCAAAAGAAAAAAGTTCCAAGTCACAAATCCAAGCTTGCTTCGTGCGGGGTCACATTCTACTGTACATGAACTTATTTTGCTAATCTCAAAGCAGCTACAAATTTTGAAAGTGCTGGTGGATGAAATTATTTTATGACTTTCTACAGAACTCGTGCGCTTTCCAACAGTGATTCAGATGGATGTTTACTCTGATGTTTACTGTATGCTGTTTACTGTCCTGCTGCACAAGGATTCTTTATTGATATAAGGGTTTCTACAGATAAGGCAATGTGGCAAGGAAGGCTTTTTCCAGAAATACACATAGACTAAGAATTAAGTACAGGACACCAGTTTTTTCAAGTCTTCGTTGGTTTTAATGCAAGCTGCTTTGATGCCATCATGTCCTTATTCTTATATAAATGTAAGTGGTCTATTTTGTTTGTTCTGTTTAGTTGCCAAGTCATGCCTGACCCTTCCTGACCCCATGGATCACATTCCTCCAGGCTCTCCTGTCCTCCACCATCCCTCAGAGTCCACCCAAGCCCACACCCACTGCCTCAGTGCCCCGTCCAGCCACCTCATTCTCTGCCATCCCCTACTTCTTTTGCCATCAATCGCTCCTAGCATCAGGGTCTTTCCCAGTGAGTCCTTCCTTCTCATTAGGTGGCCAAGGTATTTGAGTTTCATCTTCAGTATCTGATCTTCTGCAGCACAGTCAGGCTTCCTTAAAGTCTTACATTAGAAGGCTTCAGAGTCACCAGACCTGCAGATCTTCCACTTATGGAAAGATCTTCCTTGGTGTCCCACAAAAAGATTTTTCCAGGGAAATGCTCTCCACAGATCCCTGTCCACTGTTCCTCAGCCATTACGATGTCCATTGTCCCCATCCATCTAAGATGTGGCTGTAGGTTTACTCTTCCAAAATATAGGGCTTTTCTCCATGAGGGGTTTAATCACTTTGTACAGGGGTTTCTCTTTCCCTTGCAGAGGAAGAGACATCAAACAGGGACTTCTGTATCCCTGCCTTTCTATATATTGTATTAAACAACCACAAGGTGGAACTATGATACAACATCAGTATACCAGAACTTTTCTTCCCATGAGGGTTTTGTGCTAGGTTATCTTGATTCAAAATTGAGTACCAAATTTCCCTTTCCCTTAAAAATAAAAATAGCCCACAAAAAGCCAGAAAAACCTAGGGGAGGCCCCAGAGGACAATGCTGTGCAAAGGCCTCACAAGCTTCCGTAAGTGAAGTATCACAAACACACAATGTTTGTCTTGGGTAGGAAAGCCTATAATCTCAGAACTAGGAATAGGGGAGACTTTTGTTTGGTCTTCAGTGTTAAATGAAGCACCCCAGTTTAGACTTTCCAGACTAATTTGGGAATGGAAGAGTTATCCTTCCATCTTGCTGTCGAAGTTGTTGTTTGGCCTTTTTAACAATTCGTGCTGATGTAAGTTGGTATTGGGCAAGGGGCTTTTATTTATAAACCTCCCATATGTTACCACTACTTCGTCCATCTTATATCTTATCATAAAAAATCCTTTAAGGAAATATAGATAATGCCCTTATAAATCTAGGATTCCTTTCTTTGGAAGCAACCTAGCGTATAATGGTCAGAGACCCAAAACAGTCTATATGCATTTCACAGTTTTACTTCACCTTAACTATCATTTACATCTGTTCACTGCATTAACTTGTGGACTATATCCCTCTATTTATTACTATCCCATTTAAAAGAACTTCTATGGTAATACTCTCTTTTCTTTGCTGTACTTAGGATTTTATCTGATCTATGGTTTAAATGGAAATATTTATTAGCAAAACTGTATTTAAATTCATGTTTAAAAAACACAAGTTAGTTGGGAAGCTGTCAGAAATGAAGAGACTTTTTGGGCAACCCTTAAACGCATTCATTCATTATGCATGCCATGAATATATAACTGGGACAGAGCAGTAATAATAAAGGCAGAATTAAATTGCCATGTGTAGTTCCATTTATAGCTGCCCTTTTATTGATTACATGTACTTTTTATAGCAAATCTCAACACAACTGTATAAGGAAGGCAGCAATTAGAAGCCTGCATTTTTCCTATCTGACTATTTCTGCTTCTAATGTATGCTGTGCATATTCCACCGCTTCCTTCCTTTTAATGCTGTGCATTGCAAATGGGACATGCATGATTCATTCTTCCTTCCACTTTTCTTCTTCTTGTTTGTAATATCTAGCCCTGTAGAGCTGGCTAAATGCAGGGATAAGCAACAGACTGGGAAACATGGCAGAATTGGCTCTGCCATTGGTTTCCCAACATGGATAAGATATTTCACACTAGACTTTTTAGGCTGAGCCAGAGAAAGAAGGTAAATTATGCTTTGCCCCACTGAAATCAATGGGAGCATTCTAAATTCCAGTGATTCCCATGGGTGGAAATGCACCTAATTTTATCCAGGTTGAACTGGATGTACACTATGCAGGACACAGATTGTGTAAACAAAGCCACTCATTGGCTAGGCATTGATCAATCCCACATTTGACAGGACTGCTGCTATATTTATATAAGTGTATGGAAGTACTGGTCTGCAAGTATAATGTTCAAAATAAGTGCAGGATTAAATCTAAAATTGTGCAAGCATAACTTTTAATGGAACTTGACTCTGACTGGTTTCAGATGGATTATGTCCAATGTTTACAGTGATGTTAATTCACCTTCAAGTTTGCAGTTAATAAGTGATTGGAAAGGATGCTATGTATGCAGATATGTAACTAACAACATCCCCTGCTTTCCTAAACACACACTGAAAAGCTCTGTAGATACTGAACCCTTCTGCTGATTAGCTCCTTAACTGTTCCCCATCCTGCCGATCTTGGGAAAGGAACTTGGGTTTGAGACAGAGAAGGTCCAGGTTCCATCCATGGAATCTCCAGGCAGGGTTCTTTTGCTACCCCTACTTTCCTCCTCCAGTTAATTTGCCCTTTCTTTGTCACTTACTTATTTTCTTCCCTGCATGCCATCTCCTTAGTAAGAAGAACCAAGGCTTAGGGTTAGACTGTCCTCTTTAATTGGACAGTCAAAACCAGAAGGACTAGAAATTGAAACAGCTTTTAACTTATAGTATCTAACCAAAGTAGATTTTAGAAAGATTGCAGCTTCATTTTGGATGGTTTTACTTTTAAATGTCAGGGATTTGTCTATTCAGTCCGCCTGCCCCCAGGAATGAAGGATGGAGCTTGTCTAACCTTAGCAAATTAAGTCCTGAAATTACTTTCTTTTACAAGGAACTCATAAATGTGAAAAGGGGGGAAATGGTGTGGGGGTTTTTTGGTTTTCTTTTATTTTCCATGATTGACTGAGGCAAGAATTTTATGCATCCTTCCGGATACCTACCACAGGAGGGGAAAATATTTTTGTGGAAGCTATTAGCCATGTCAATCAATAAAGTCACCACTGAACTTTTAAAGTTGCTTTCTCAAAAAGTTGCTCCTTGGCTTGTGCATCTCACTTTTGCCCTGTATTGCACAGTATGCACTGTGGCGCAGAACAGAAGATGCTGAAGAAATTATCAGTGCTTTTAACCTGGGGCAACAGAGGGCAAATGCCATTTTTCCCACTCCTTCCAGGCAACAGAAAAGAGCTTAGCAGTTTCCGTCATCCCATCTGTTTGGGTCAGTTAACAGTGCGTCATCTTTATGTTCCTCTTGCTTTTATAACTGAATTCCTTGTAACTTAATCAAAATGTAGGTAGATAAATCGACTTGGGGAGAAGCTGGTGTATTTCCTAAGGCATTTGTATTACAAATATGGAAGAAATGTAACAAAATATAGATCAATGGATCAGCTGGGCTGTTTGACAAGCATGAACACAGCAGTATAGCTTAGATTTGCCAGCAAAATCCACCTCTTTGAGTGTGCTGGAGGAACTGACATTTCATCTCTAAGAAATTTTAGGACTCCTTAACCATGGTCTGCATCATTTATCCCCATCCACACTGTACAGCAGAACCTGGGGGACATTTTTACCCATCACATGCACCCTGCATGTTGCCATGCACTCTTTGGCATGCCAGTGAAAAGAAGTTGCTAGTGTGTCATCACAATCTGGCAATAAATTGCGAAGGTATAGCAAAAGATCCAAATTAGTGTGTTCTTAAAAGAGATTTAATCTTTTTAGTATTCCTTCATGCTAAATTTGTCATCTTCCATACTCACCAGCAAATTCAAAGGTATAGGGGTGGTGAGTGGGGAAACACAGGAAGCATTGGCCATGTGTTGTTCACCCTTGCTGTACAGGCATGGATACCTGAAGCTATATGTGACTTTATTAAAAGGTGTTCCAGATATAACATTCACTGTACGGAAAGTGAACATACTGAGGGCACTACCTGTGAGGGACCTTTAATCACCTCCAACTTGAGAGCCTCAAGCTCCTAATGCAAAGTTGCATTGTTGTTGTTAGTCACAAAGTCATGCCCAACCCATCATGACTCCATGGGCAACATTCCTCCAGGCCTTCCTGTCCTCCACCATCCCCCAGAGACCACCCAAGCCCACGACAACTGCTTCAGTGACTCCATCTAGCCACCTCATCCTCTGCCGTCCCCTTCTTCTTTTGCCATCTATTGTTCCCAGCATTAGGCTCTTCTCCAGGGAGTCCTTCCTTCTCATTAGGTGGCCAAAGTATTTGAGTTTCATCTTCAGGATCTGGCCTTCTAAAGAGCAGTCAGGGTTGATCTCCTCTAGGACTGACCGGTTTGATCACTTTGGAGTCCAAGGGACTCACAGGAGTCTCCTCCAGCACCACAATTCAAAGGCCTCAATTCTTCAGCACTCAGCCTTCCTTATGGTCCAGCTTTCACATTGTAACTGGAAAAATATTGGTGGAAGATGAATGCTGCTATGAAGAACAGGGAAGTACAGCAATTTATGTACTCCTAACCAAAACAATTCCCAATGTATGCACAGGTACCTTTTCAGGCTACTGAAAAATTCAAGGAACTGTATTTACTAACCTTTATTCGGACCTCTTGCTGTTCTTCTTCACCAGCGAGAGTCCATTGTCCTTGAAACTGGGAGAAATGCTCCTAAGTATCACCTTAGAAAGACATTCTTAAATCATTCATTCAGTGAATGCCCTGTGGCATAAATTCCCTTATTTACATTTTACTGCCATGAACATGAACCCAAAAGGAGGTGACTGCCAGGATTTTCAATAAGAGATGAACTCAGACAACAAACCCTCAGGAAGTTGATCTGAAAGGCCTGTTTCCTGAGCCACTATATCTCTGTGGGAAGCTTTTGGACCTAATATACTTACTGGAGGCTTTCTTCCCTTCACTCCAGCCACAGTTTTCTGCTTTCCTGTGTGCTTATAAGTTTTTTGACCTGCCTGGGTGACAAAGCTCCAATATGAGTGCTCATCAGATCCATTCCTTGTTCTTTGATTCCGTTACTCTTCTCCATTCTCTGGTTCCACCACTGAATGCTTAATATTTTTAACTCAAGCATAAAATACTGTGAAGTGGTCACATAAATTGCAAACGATGTTGTGTGGAATTCTGCCCCTTGAGGGCTGTGACTGAGGAGAAGAAGAGACATAAAATAACAGCAAGGCAAATGTTTTCCAAGTGAAGTGTCCCAGCTGAGACCATGAATAGAGGTTGTGAAAGACATTTGACACCTTGAAAAGTGCAGTATAGAAATTACTCAGCTAACTGGACTGATGGTCTATCCTTGTAGGAAGACGCTCCCTATGACAGCAAATGTGGACACTTTGTCTACAACAGCTCCTCTTTTGCAGTGCAAATCCAGGAGAAATGTTCAGTTTGTACAAGGAGCAGAAAGAACAGCCCAGAATAGCTTTGTGAGAACTTACTGTGTGCCCTAGAATGTGTCCCAGAATCTTCGGCAATACGCAGGCTCTGTGTTAGAGAGTCCTTACAAGATGTCAATGTGGGAAGTGATCCATGAAGATGGAGAGGTCTGAAAAATGCATCAGTAGATCGTCTACTATTTTTCAATACTTGCATCAGTATCAGTGTGTGTCAAATGCAGGAATCTAGAGTCAGCCGTAGTAGAGAACATTCAACCCTATGTTTTCAAGGGGGATTTTGAGAATTTTGGGGTATGACGTTTGCTCCCTCCCTAGTGACCAGTGAGACCAACTGTACTTAAACCCAAACAATACTGCAAACATGAGGTAAATATAAAAGGCCCTGTTTTTGTTTATATATCACTTGCCCACAAGTCAGGACACATTTCGGAAAGTGCAAACTTGATGTAAAACCATAGTAAATGTTTAATTGAATGAATAAACTGTGAGGCTGTAATAGAAACATAAATTAGTAGATTATTTAACTGCCACATGAAGATATCATTAATAATGAAAATAATTACAGTCCCCTAATGAAAAGATTTTCACAGCCACTGCTCCAAATGTGGTAATTGCAATCAATTAAAATTCAACTTAAGGAAATAAATCCATTTCTGTCTAAGTTGATTATTTCCAACTCTCTTCTCTAATGAATTTGGGAGGGAAGAAGGGATACAACAAAGGATATTTTCTTCCTGTTTGTAGCTTTATGTAATTTGTAAAAAGGTATGAAAATGTACTGTGATCTCATTTATTCAAAACCTTATGGAATGTGTGGGTGTGAGAGAGAGAGACCAACATGGACCTGTTCAGAGAGATTTGGATCCAAAATACTGCGTTGTCCAGGCAGCCTTTGTTTGTGACACACATAGCTTGCCAGTGGCCCAAAATGAACAGTAGATATTCCTTTACTGGACACCAATGAGCCAGGAGATGTATAAATCCCTGTCTGAAATGCTCAGAAGGGAAACCCATCAGAGTTAGCAAAAACAGTACCTTTTCGTCCTCTTTTCTTGAAAGGAATGATATCCTGGAAATTCTCACTACTTGGTGAAGTGAGTCAGGGAAAGAGTAATAAGAGGGAAGTTCAAATTTGCTTTTGGCAAACCTTTAGAAAGAGCTATAGAATGACCTCCCTATACCTCCTCTTTCTAAGTTTTAACTGTTTATGGGTAACTGACAGACAAGACAAGCAACGGCTGCATTTGAGAATTCACAGTCTGGGATTTCAAAGTTGTGAGCCCCTTTGGACAAAGTTTGGATAGAAGCCCAGCCCTGTGGGCTCTGCCATGGATCCTCATGCATTCGGCAACATCAGCTGCACAGGTAGCTTGTGGATTAACAACAATGGGTTCCTGGAGGGAATTCAACCCTTTCTCATCACTATCAGGAAGCAGGAAGCAAGGAGCTCTTTCCTCCTTTCCAAACATGTCAGGGCAAACTTTGATGACTGGCTGAGTGCCTTGTAAGAAAATGAATAGAAAAAGAATCTCATGAGATCTTGAGATGAAATTTCTCACAGCTTTTGTGAACAATTTCAGTACTGCTGGGGGAAAACCTTCTTTTGTTGTCTCTTCCAATGCTCCTGACTTGTTCACTTGGTTTGTTCTCACCTCCCCTCAGATGCCAATGCCCTCAGGAATGTCACCATGCAGGCAGGTCTGTAAAGCATTTTGAGGCCATTCTCACTGATCTTCCCACTGGGAGATCCACCAAGGTCCACTTGGTGTCAGTGCTGGCATCTCATTGGCATCAAGCTAATACTGTCCTCTACTGGTGGAGAAGAGGGAAGATCAGCTTACTGGGACTGTGCATGCCCCCTCTGATGTCTGCTGTGCTTCATAGCTTTTGTTTTACCTTGAAGTGCATGGAGTCTTATCTTGAAACATCCCAAAAAATCCTCCCTTGGTCCTTACATACAACAGCATATTGTATCAGTGTGCTATAGTGCTTAAGAGGCCAGGACTAGGGCTCAGGAGATCTGGTTTCTAGTTCCTGCTCAGCCATGGAGCCAAGTGGGTGACTTTGGGCCAGTTACAGACTCTCAGTCCAGCCTACTTCACAGGATTGTTGTTGTGAGGATATGATTAAGAGCAGCAGGAGAAAAATGATGCAAGCTGCTTTGAGTTTGTTATAAGAAAAAGTGGGCTATAAATCTAATAAATAAGTAAATATGATGGGCCTTTTCAGTATCAGTTTTATCAGACCCCAGTATCTTGTTTAAACTATTTTAAGTTATTTAAAATTTGATGGATGGATGGTTAGATAGATGGATTTGGAGGTATAGGTATATCGTATTATGTCATTTTTGTCAGCTTCTCAGAAAGTGTTGGTTCTTGGGTGGTGCAGAAAGAGTATGGGTAGTACCCAATGCTGCCACTGCATGGACTGTGATGAACATTAGCACAGCTGACCATCACTGGAAACCAGCTGAAACTACAGCTTCCAGAACAGGACAAGTCAGTGGACCTTATGGGAGGAAGCTCTGTGGAATTTTCTCCTTCTGGATGCGGTCATATCAGCTAGTATCCCAGGCTGCATTGGCAATGGCTAGCTTCCTGTTGGGTGAACCATCATTCCCACTGGTACTAAATATTTAGATGCTGTTCTGTGCAGATGATTTCTGTGCGGCTGCAGGGAAGTCATTGCCCCCTTCAGAACTAAATATGGTAAAAATGTCCAGCAGCCTCTTAGTGTCCTCTACATGTGAAGGCCCACAGATCCCCTCCCAATCCTGCATGGGGATGATGGAGTTTGTAGTCTTGCACCTCTGCAGGGCCAGTTTGGGGAAAGTCTGCTTTGCTGTATTTATTTCAGTGTTTGCACACTGGGAAGGAATCCATGCGCCTGTTCGGTCCATACAGGCTGGAGGTTGCAGTGTGCATATCATGCAAATCATCCCACAGTCATTAGCAGCAGCATCAACCAGAGCTTCTATCCTGCCTTTCAGTAGCAAAGTCCCAAGTGGCTTCCAGAGATGCAATTATTACGTTTCAGCAATAAATATGGTATCTGTAGATATCTGGGACAAATGTGATCTGATCACCAGTCATGTTTTGCAAACAATCTGTCTACTTTTATGTTTCTTACATAAAAATCTTTTCTTTTCTTTTGCACAACATCCAAAGTGGCCCCAAGCCTAGATTGGGAAACTTCATATTCCTGGCCAGAGGACTAAATCCGACTTCTCTGAAGCAAAGTAGCGAGGAGATTTGATTTCTTGGAGAAGCATGCATGAGGAACCAGGAGGAGAGCCATTTAGATCCAACTACTGCTTTTGTCTGCGTTGCTTTTTGTCCATTCCTCCAGCTGGAGTTCTAGACTGTGCTCCCAGAAGCACACCTCAAGTCTCAGTGGAAGGAAGGAAGGAGGGAAGCTGGGAAGGGGAAGTAGCAGAGCACAAGGGTTGGTGGTCAGGTTGCAGAAGCATTAATCGCCCACCATCCCACCCACCACTGCTGCCCAGCATTTTTCAGGTACCTCTTGCTCTAGACCAGGGGTCTCAAGGTCACCTTACCTGGGGGCTGCTGGAAGTAGAGTCTGGGTGAGGCTGGGCCGCATCCAGCATTCCACCACCATGGTGGTGGTGGGCCGCTCATCCCGCGGCCGGCCCAGGCGCCGCTGGCGCTTTGAAGGCCGCAGGGCCCCTCCCCGTGCCCCACCCATCCCAGCATTTAGCCCGCGGGCCACGCGTTTGAGACCCCTGCTCTAGACACGGAACAGCGCAATTGATTCACTATGCATGAAGGAGACAGAAAACAAATCATGTATCACACCTCCACTGAACATTCTGACATTCCGTGCAAGGCACATTATTGTGACATGTTTAAAAGGAGCAGGAAAAAACACTCAGCCAAGAGAAGTCAGATTGTCACAGCAGATAAACACTTTGGGGAGTGCGCTGAAAGTGCTTGTCAAGCTTTTGGTTTTCTTTTGGCAGATGCGTTCATTACAAACTGCTACAATCTATGTGTTTGCCTCAAGCTGTCATTGGTCCCACTTCATTAGCTGTTTATGAGTCTGTGACCAAATTCACAGTGCTTGTTATGTAGGAGCAAAGCATTGCGGAGGGTGGGCAGTGCCGGGGATGATGCAGAGTTCATTTATGATAGCTGGATGTTTATCTTCCACTTTAGCTGCTGGGTGAAATCGTGGCACTCGCTACGAGAAAGGCTGGAAAACACATGCCAGGTTTTTGCAAAGCCACCCTTCTACTTGAATTAAGAAGAGGTGCATGTGTTGAAGGCTGATGGAGGGGATTTTAATTTTGCATATGAGGGATAAAACTGTCGGATTCTCCTTCTGCAAAATTTGTTAGATAGGGTTGCATCTGATATGTCAGACAAAGTTGGTGAAAGACCCTGTTGACCTCTGCTTCTAGCTGGGCTTCCTCAGTCAGAAATGAGACCGGAAGGACCCCAGACTTATAGATTTTGTCCTTCTGGATGAATGCAAGTCCTTCAAATAGCAGCTGAATTCCTCTCTCCAGATCAGCAGATCATACCTTCATGTTGTCATGGTCATATTTCAGCCCCCATCTCCCCCAAACTGTCCCAAAGAACTTATTGGGAGTTTCACAGGTAGGAAAGGAAGGTAGACCTGCCTGTCACCCACATACTGGGGATCCTCCAGCCTAAACCTCCATGTCACTTTTGCCCATCCGTTTCACATGGATGTGAAAGCTGGAATGGCTCATGAAAGCTGCCTGGGAGGATGGAAGAAAGACAGGATATGATCATCAGGAAATGAACTCACATGTAAGTGACTTATTTATTTATTTATTTATTTATTTATTTCCTAAACTGCTCTTTAATGGACACTCTCAGAAAGATGCACAGAGATTAAAACAGCATAAGGTAAGACCAAAACATATACACAATCATAGAAAATGTTTAATATAATAAACCACCTTAAACCAAATGGCACAATAACAACTGATCCACTGCAATCCATCTTCATATCATCCTTTTTGTTTGTTTGTTTAGTCACAAAGTCATGTCCAACCCATCATGACCCCATGGACAACAGTCCTCCAGTCCTTCCTGTCCTCCACCATCTCCCAGAGTCCACCCAAGCTCACACCCACTGCTCCAGTGACTCCATCTAGCCACCTCATCCTCTGCCGCCCCCTTCTTCTTTTGCCATCTATTGTTCCCAGCATTAGGCTCTTCTCCAGGGAGTCCTTCCTTCTCATTAGGTGGCCAAAGTATTTGACCTTCATCTTCAGTATCTGGCCTTCTAAAGAGCAGTCAGGATTGATCTCCTCTAGGACTGACCAGTTTGATCGCCTTGTGGTCCAAGGGACTCGCAGGAGTCTCCTCCAGCACCACAATTCAAAGGCTTCAATTCTTCAGCCCTCAGCCTTCCCTATGGTCCCATTTTCACAGGCATACGTTGCAACTGGGAAAACCATAGCCTTGACTATACAGACTTTTGTTGTCAGGGTGATGTCTCTGCTTTTTAGTATACTGTCTAGATTTGCCACAGCTTTCCTCCCAAGGAGCAAGTGTCTTTTAATTTCTTGGCTGCAGTCACCGTCTGCAGTGATCTTGGAGCCCAAGAAAATAAAATCTGCCACTATAAAAACAGAGTCTATTCAGCAGTTAAAATCATGGGGAAATAAAAAGGTTTTAAGCTGGCACCGAAATATGTAAAGGGTTGACACCAGGCATATCTCCCTGGGGACTGACTCCATAATTGGAGCACCACTGCTGGGACAACCCTTCCCCTCATGGCCTTCCCCTCTTCCTTATTTCTTTTAAAGTTGGTTCCTGGAGAAGGACCTCTGTAGATGATTGTAGGGTCAGGTTAGGTCCGTGGAAGAAGGTGTTCCTTAAGATATCTAGGCCCTAAGCCATTTACAACAATAGAGTCATAGAACAGTAGAGTTGGAAGGGGCCATAAAAGCCATCATGTCCAACTCCCTGCTGTTGTAGCACATCACATTACACCATCCCGCTCAGATGGCCATGTAGCCTCTTTTTGAATCTCTCCGGTGTGCGAGAGCCCACCACCT
The DNA here is from genome assembly GCF_004798865.1 of Varanus komodoensis. Classification (NCBI taxonomy): domain Eukaryota; kingdom Metazoa; phylum Chordata; class Lepidosauria; order Squamata; family Varanidae; genus Varanus; species Varanus komodoensis. The sequence continues at coordinate 5,185,916 of NW_025335780.1, forward strand.
CTCCAGGCAGCTGGCTCCACTATCGTATTGCTTTGACAGTGAGGAAGCTTTTCCTGATGTCCAGCCTGAATCTGTGTCGAATTGGTCATTCCGTGTCCTACATGCTGGCATCAGCGAGAAGAGATCATGACCTTCCTCTTTGTGACAGTCTTTGAGGTACTTACAGAGTGATACCATGTCCCGCCTCAGTCTTCTCTTCTCAAGGCTGAACATGACCGGTTTTCTCAGTCTCTCCTCATAGGGCAGTGTCTGTTGCCCCGCCCCACCTCCACACACACCCCAGTGCTTTCTAGTTTTTCTGTATCTTTATTAATTCTTGGTGCCCAGAACAGGACATAGTATTCCAAATGAGGTCTGACTAGTGAGTAGTATACGGGAAGTATTATTCCTTGTGATTAGGAAGTAATACTTATATTAATGCATCCCAAAATAGCATATCCCCCCTTTTTTGGCTCATATCTAGCCTGTTACTCATAAAAACTCCAATAACAGAACTGAAAAAGACGTATTCCCCAACTTGTATCAATGCATTTGGTTTCTTTGTCCTAGGTGGATGTCTTGTCTCTGCTGAATATCATTCTGTTGCTTTCAAGCCAGTATTCAAGCTTATCAAGATCAAACTTCTAGGGTGTTGGCTATTCCACTCAGTTTTGTATAATCTGCAGATCTGATTATCATTCCTTGTACTTCCTCATCTATATCATTAATAAAGAAGTTGAAGAGCACTGGGCCCAGTACTGAACCCTGGAACACCCCACTAGTTACCTTTTTTCAGTTTGAGAAGTTCCATCGATGAGCATTCTTTGTGTCTTATTTGACAGCTAATTTTGGATCCACCTAATAGCTCTTATATCTAGTCCACTTTTTGATATTGTGCTTACCAGAATGGTATGGGGCATTATGTTGAATGCTCTGCTAAAGTTATGCCCACAGTGTTTCCTCTGCCAATTTGGGAGGTTACCCAGGAGAGAGAGAGAGATTAAATTAGTCTGATCTTCTTCCTATCAATTTTCTTCATTGTCCTTCTTTCACACACACACAAACTGAACAAAAATACAATCGTATGAACAGTCTTGGCCTCAATCTTCAGCAAAATGTACTCATATTTTATGACCTTTTCAAGTTCCTTCACTGTTGTCCTTCCAAATATCAGTCTTCTCCTCATTTCCTGGCTGCAGTCTCCATTTCATTCCATGACTGAGCCAAATAATGTAAAACATTTCACAATTCAATCCCTTCATTGTTCTCCTTCAACTTGTGTAATTTGTCTGTAGTGATGATTTTTGTTTTCTTGATCTTCAGCTGCAGTCCTGCTTTTGCACTTTCTTCTTCCACTTTCATCAGGAGCCATTTCAATTCATTCCTGCTCTCTGCCAGTTACATGGTATCATCTGCATGTTTTAAATTATTGATGTCTCTTCCACCAATTTTCACTCCTTCCTCTGATCCTAATCCAGCTTTCTGTATAATACGTCCTGCATACAGATTGGGCTGTCGTCTGAAGACTTTGCCTATAGGAAACCATTCTGATTCTTCCTATTCTATCCTAACAATAGCTTCAATCGAGCACACCCTTTTCTTTCAGGATCATCCATAGCTTCTCATGATCAAAGACTTTGCTGTAGTCTATAAAGCAGAGAGCGATCTTGTGACATCCTTTGGTGCACTCTAGTAGCCAAGCTATATTTGTGATATGATCTTGAACGCTTCTTCCTTTTCAGAAGTCAGTATTTGTACTTGTCTGTTGCCCTTCCCTAGGAGCACGTCATAGGAGTCCCATTGTCTTTGGATTGTTTCGTCACAGGTTTACAAACTAGGTCTGTGAAGGAGAGGCCTACAATTCCCTTCTGCGCAGTGCTAACCAGGTTAGTTTAAGCATCACTGCTGTTGTCTGCCAAGTATCCTCCATGGTGGATGCAAAGGAGCTGGGAAGGCAAAGCAGCAGAGCAAAAAGGATAATGGGCAGCCTGGAGAAGGGTTTGTGATGACCAGAAGAATGTGAAAATACAATTCCTGTAGCAAAAAGAAAGAAAGAAGAAAGAAAGAAAGAAAGAAAGAAAGAAAGAAAGAAAGAAAGAAAGAAAGAAAGCAAGCCAGCCAGCCAGCCAAGACAGATGGTGGAAGAAAGTCACATTTGCTAAGGAGTGTGACAGGCTCTGCTGGTCCCCTTGCTGCTGCCCGACTGCCCCGGCCTTCGCCTGCTCCGCCTTCCACGCCCATCCCGGGAGTCCTCTTCTCCTCAGCTTGTCTCTCAGGTTTTTGACTCTTGGCTGGCTTTGGCCGCTCTTCACCATTTGGCTGGATTGTCGGTTTACAACAGCAAACCCAATGTGGCAATGTAGTATGAATGGAACATTAATTTTAGTGCCAGAAATATTTTGTCTGCATTCAAATAAATCTTTTTGACACTCTTGCATTACTTCGTATTCTAAGTGAATGGAAATAGCCTGTGTCAGGTAAAAATAATGAATGCCTCAATTGAGAGTAAGAAGCACACCCTTTAGTATTTCATAGATGATAATAGAACATTCCAGGCATAAGGACTTATTCACTTGAACAGTAAGTTATGTTGCCAGTAAAAGTTGTTTTCCCCAGAAATCGCACCGTGCCCACTTAAGCGAGTGGCTTAGTGCAGGAACTGGGGATGCCCTGAAAATGATCCCTTCACTTCAGACACTACGAAGCAGGGCAGCCAGTCTGGGGACAAGGATGGGTCAGCATGAACACATAAGCCTTGTTCTTTATCAATTGCCAGTTGAATCTGAGGGTGCCTTAAGGTTCTCACAGTGACATGTAAAGCCCTAAACTGAATACTGTGTCCAGTTCTGGGCACCAAGATTTAAGAAAGATGCATGTCAATTAGGAAGGGTCCAGTGGAGAGCAACAAAAATGATCCAGTGTTTGAAAACACTGCCCTATGAGGAGAGACAGAGAGAGCTGGGCATGCTCAGTCTTGAGAAGAGAAGACCGATGGGGACATGATCTCCCTCTATAAGCCCCTCAAAGGCTGTCATAAAGAGGGAGGTCAAGATCCCTTCTTGCTGATGGCAGAGTGTAGGACACGGAATAATCAATTCAAGTTGCAACAACTCAGATTCAGGCTGAACATCAGGAAGCACTTCCTCAGAGCAATAGCACAGTGGGACCAGCTGCTTAGAGAGGTGGTGGGCTTTCCCACACTAGAGAGTGGGAAAGCCCACTCTCAAAAGAAACTGGACAACCCTCTGAGTGGGATGGTGTGATGTGGTGTCCTGCAACTGCTAAGGGTTGGACCAGATGGCCTTCCTGGCTCCTTCAACTTTACTATTTTGTGTTTCTATGAAAACATGGTGTTGGAGAAGGGCTTTGCAAATACCCAAAGATGAACAAGTGGATACTAGATCAGATCAAGCATTCCCTGGGAGCAAAAATGAAGAAACTTAAGCTATCACCATCAAACATGAGATGTTAGGCCTCACTGGAGAGATGAGCAGTGCTAGGGGAAGTTGAAGTCAGAAGAAGAAATGGAAGACTAACTATGGGATGGAACACTTCCAATAAGGAATCCCTAACCTTGGCTTTCTCCTTCATGGATCACTGCCTTGTCGTGGCGAAGGGGCTTGCATAGCTCAATGGAGCTATGAGCTATGCCGTGCAGGGTCACCCAAGATGGACAGGTCATAGCAGAGAGCTCTGACAAAACGTGATCCACTGGAGAAGGAAATGGCAACCCACTCCAGTATCTTTGCCATGAAAACCCCATGGACAGTACCAAAAGGCAAAAAGATATGACGCCGGAAGATGAGCCCCTCAGGTCGGAAGGTGTCCAATATGCTACTGGGGAAGAGCAGAGGGCTAGTATTAGTAGCACCAGAAAGAATGAAGCGACTAGGTCAGAGTCGAAAGGACACTCAGTTGAGGATGTATCTGGTGGTGAAAGAAAAGTCCGATGCTGCAAAGATCAATACTCCATAGGAACCTGGAATGTAAGAATCAACAATCAATCCATAAATCAATCAATCAATCCATGAATCAAGGCAAGCTAGATGTGGTCAAACATGAGATGATAAGACTGAACATCGACACCTTAGGAATCAGTGAACTAAAATGGACAGGAATGGGTGAATTTAATTAAGATGACCATCAGGTATACTACTGTGGGCAAGAATCCCTCAGAAGAAATGGAGTAGCCTTCTTAGTCAATAAAAGAGTAGGAAAAGCAGTACTGGGAAACAATCTCCAAAATGACAGAATGATCTCAGTTCGAATCCAAGGCAAACCATTCAACATCACAAAAGAAAAAGAAATGCAAGAAAGCAAAATGGCTGTCTGAGAAAGCTTTACAAATAGCTGAGGAAAGAAGGGAAGTGAAAGGCAAGGGAGAAAGAGAAAGATACACCCAATTGAATGCAGAATTGCAGAGAATAGCTAGAAGAGATAAGAATGCCTTCTTAAATGAACAGTGCAAAGAAATAGAAGAAAACAATAGAATAGGGAGGACCAGAGATCTCTTCAAGAAAATTGGAGATATGAAGGGAAGGTTACATGCAAAGATGGGCATGATAAAGGACCAAAATGGCAGGGACCTAACAGAGGCAGAAGAGATTAAGAAGAGGTGGCAAGATTACTCAGAAGAACTATACAAGAAAGAGCTTAACATCCCTGATAACCATGATGGGGTGGTCACTGACCTCAAGCCAGACATCGTGGAATGTGAAGTCAAATGGGCCTTAGGAAGTCTGAACAATATCAAAGCTAGTGGAGGCGACAGTATTCCAGTTGAGCTATCCAAAATCCTAAAAGATGATGCAGTAAAAGTGCTACACTCAATATGCCAGCAAATTTGGAAAACTCAACAGTTGCCACAGGATTGGAAAAGGTCAGTTTACATTCCGATCCCAAAGAAGGGCAATGCCAAAGAATGTTCAAACTACCGCACCATTGCACTCATTTCATGTGCTAGCAAAGTGATGCTCAAAATCCTACAAGCTAGGCTCCAGCAGTATGTGGACGGAGAACTACCAGAAGTACCGGCAGGATTTCGAAGAGGCAGAGGAACTAGAGATCAAATTGCCACCATATTCTGGATCATGGAGAAAGCTAGGGAGTTACAGAAAAACATCTACTTCTGCTTCATTGACTATGCTAAAGCCTTTGATTGTGTGGATCACAACCAATTGTGGCAAGTTCTTGAAGAGATGGGAGTACCAGACCATCTTATTTGTCTCTTGAGAAGCCTATATGCGGGTCAAGAAGCAACAGTGAGAACTGGACATGGAACCACTGATTGGTTCAAAATTGAGAAAGGAGTTCAGCAAGGCTATATACTGTCGCCCTGCCTATTTAACTTATATGCAGAGCACATCATGAGAAAGGCAGAGCTAGATGAATCACCAGTTGGAATTAAGATTGCTGGGAGAAATATCAACAACCTCAGATATGCAAATGATACCACTCTAATGGCAGAAAGTGAAGAGGAACTAAAGAGCCTCTTGATGCAGGTGAAGGGGGACAGCGCAAAAGTTGGCTGGCAAATAGATGGGGAAGAAATGGAGGTAGTGACAGATTTTATTTTCCTGGGCTCCAATATCACCACAGACAGGGACTGTAGGCAAGAAATTAAAAGACATTTGCTCCTGGGGAGGAAAGCTATGGCAAATCTAGAGAGCATACTAAAAAGCAGAGACATCACCCTGCCAACAAAAGTGCGTATAGTCAAGGCTATGGTTTCCCCAGTTGCAATGTATGGCTGTGAAAGCTGGACCATAAGGAAGGCTGAGCGCCAAAGGATTGAGGCCTTTGAATTGTGGTGCTGGAGAAGACTCCTGCGAGTCCCTTGGACCGCAAGGCGATCCAACCGGTCAGTCCTAGAGGAGATCAACCCTGACTGCTCTTCAGAAGGCCAGATCCAGAAGATGAAACTCAAATACTTTGGCCACCTAATGAGAAGGAAGGGCTCCCTGGAGAAGAGCCTAATGCTGGGAACAAAAGATGGCAAAAGAAGAAGGGGACGTCAGAGGATGAGATGGCTAGATGGAGTCACCGAAGCAGTTGGTGTGAGCTTGGGTGGACTCTAGGAGATGGTGGAGGACAGGAGGGCCTGGAGGAATGTTGTCCATGTGTTGTGATGGGTAGGACACAACTTCGCGACTAAGAACAACAACAACCTTGGCTTTACAAGAGCTGAGCAGGGCTTGTCAAGAACAGGATGCTGTGGAAGGCCTCCATTCGTACAATTGCCCTAAGTTGGAAACAATCTGACAGCATGTAACAGTGTGAGTTACTGAAATGAAATAACTCAGAATTAAATATTCAATGTTTTTAAATGACCAAAGATGAACCATGTCAGCATACAGCCCTGGACTGTGAAAAATGATCAATATAGTCTAGTATTTAATCTTTCATATCCGTGACATAAATTCTCTCATTCTACATGACAATTTATTTGCATTTCAGCGCACCCATTTGTCAGCATGGTAATTAGAGTCTGAGTTCTTACACACTCTTCATATACTCTAAAATGAAATGTCCGGAGTTGGATTACTAGCAGCTGAAAATTGTGATGTGATTCCACTGGGGGTGGGGGGAATTTGCATTTGCCGTGGTGTCACATCATATGATGTGATGATGTAAATCTGTGAATGGCTTATTCACACAAGCAGGTTTGGTGTTGCAACTGGGAAGGACATGTCTCTTTGAACCAACCATGACGGCTGTCAGAAAAAGAAGCGAGCACCCATCCGGTGTTCAGTAGTCTGCTGCAGCAAGGACTGAATTACCTCCCTCTTTCTCCCAGTGGATTGTATTAACTGGATGTAATTAATGGAACATATTGCCTTTTGGAGGTGTATGGGGAAAAGAAACTGACATTTATGAAAAAAGGCATAAATTTACCTTACCATCTGCCCAATCAGCTATTTTTTATTGTTCAGCCGTGAAGTGTTTGCATTTGTGGGCAAAAAAATAAAAAATCTGCTGTATAAGCTATCTTTAAATTATTTTATATTGAGTTCCCTGCTTAAAACCATTCATTAGACATTTTATTGTTATCAGCCAGAGTGCAAAGCTCCACGGCTAAGGTAGAGGAAGTTGTGATTTTTACGACTTGGCTCCATTAATTAATTTATTAAATATTAATGATGGAAAAGCAATTCAAATGATGCTCTACGAACGGCCCCTGCAATGCTAACATGTTATTATCCCATTTATCAGCACTTGTGCTTGAGATGTAGAGTAATATAACTGTTAGATGAGGTATATCCAAACCATATGCTGTTAATCTAGTTAATGGAATAACAAATATATAGCTGGGACTATTATCTTAGAAACTTAACAATATTCATTTATGCACACACATTCCATCAGCTACAGATTGGATGATTACACTGTCTTTGACACCAGATGAGAGCAGATGCATAAATTAGTATGTTCCATGGCCATGCAGGCTGTTATAATTCCCTCAGTATCTGTTATCTAATCAATAGGGATATGCGGCATAGCTGAGGAGGGAATTGTCCTTTTTAGCCTCATCTAGCACCTGATCTGTGCACATAGCCTTAGATAAGATCTGAAATGGTCTGAATAAAGGGCCCTGAAGCTGTTTGTTTAACTGGACTGGGTCTTGGGAGATGAGATGTCTAGGACATGTTACTCCTGCTAAAGCAAATATGTATGAAAGGAAAAAGCTGGCAGAAAAGAGGCAAAGAGGAAAAGCTGGAATGGATCAGGGGAAGGTGGGAAGTGCTTGGGGTAAAGCTGAAAAGGAAGATGTTAGAAGAAACAAGGAGCACGCTCTTTGAACTAACATTGTCCTTGAGCCATGTGGTGTGAGACTGACTTGGCCAACTACAGATATCCTCTTCTGGTCTGTTTCCAGTTTTCAAGTGACAGTGTTCACACACAAGGATCTAAAACACCAGCAAGCACAGACAAACAGAGTGCAAGCCTGAGGGATCCCTGAGACCCCCAGAAATGCAAAAAGATCTTTAGGTAAAATCCGAAGGGAGTGTCCTCCTCCTCCTCACTCTTCCAAACAAGGAAAGTCACCTGAGCACACATCACATGCACAAAACAAAAGACTGACAGATGGAGGTGAATGGAACACCCAGTGGGAGAGTAATAATGGAGAAGAGCAGCTGGGACAAGACTCCCAGATGAACTGTGATGATAGAGATCCATCACATTGTTCCAGTAGGTTATGTCCTGGTTCATACCCAGATGCTACAGCCAAATGTCCCTATAGATGGAAAGAAAGACTACCCATAAAATCAAAGGAGAATTCCACAATTTTAATGCAGCCACACCTGGGCAACAGGGTATCCACTGTGTCTCTTACCACCACCACCCAAAAAGGTAACAGCACAGAAGAAAAAGGGGGAAAAAACCTCCTGTGCTTTCCATCTTCATCTATATTTAGTGTGAAACATGTTGAATAACAGAATCCTGATCATGCAAATTTCAGTGCATCCAGTCCACATACTGTCGGCTAAAAAAATATCTAGCACAGTGCTGTTTTTGTCTCCTTATTGTAGACTAGGAGAAAGTTGCTTGTGATGGTTTTTCTGTGTGCTTTACACTGAATACCGCAGGTCAGATTCTGAGAGTTTTATAATAATCATGGAGTCGCCCTGTAGGAATAAAATTCTTCCATAGGTCGGACATTGGCTGACGTTGGAGAAGTACAACAGTCCAGCAAGGGTAATCATTGCCTTCACACCCCATTTCTGGTTAAGCAGAATGAGGAGTATAAACGACCCTGCAGTGCAATTCACTGTTACACAACGTGGCTAACCATGTTTTGTTTTGTCTCTTTTCGTTGTGTCTCATCTCGTTTCATTTTGTCTCATTCTGTCACATTTCATTTCCTCTTGTCTCACGTTGTCTCATCTTGTCCAGTCTCATTTTTTTTACTATTGTTGGTCTGTCATGTTATTTGAACCCAGCCACAGATCTTACTATGATTAGCCTGATCTTTAGAAACCACAGTAAATAGCAATAGTTTCTTCTTTGGTTTCTTCATGCCACCGTGACTTGTCAGCTGTCTGAACCCAGGATCATGGTTTCCATGGCCCTAGCATGCAACTACCACAGAGTCCCCTGGAAAGGCTGGCAACTGGCGTAGTGGTGAAGAGCATGGGAGTGGGACTCAGGTGATCCAGGTTCGAGTCCCCGCTCAGCCATGGAGCCAAATGGGTGACTTTGGGCCAGTCACAGACTCTCAGCCCAACCTACCTCACAGGGTGGTTGTTGTGGGGATAAGATGGAGGAGGAGATGCTGCCTTGAGCCCTTTGTAGGAAAAAGGCAGGATATAAATTGAAAAATAAATAAAAATAAATAAAATAAACTGCAGGAGATACTCTAGCATCTAGCCTTATCAAGAACACCAGTGAGGGAAAAGCAGGTGACACAGAAAGGGCACAATGCATCTTGGGATTGATTTTCAGGTGCTACAGTTGATGGGCTATGTGCCAAGAGTGGGAGGACTGAACGGGAGGATGGAAACCATGAAACATAGAAACCTCTTAGTTGACCTTCAGGTAGATCATGGCTAAAAAACCCACCAACTGTGGTAACCAGTCGTCACGTTGTGTCAACCCAAGCACTGTCTGAAGAGGGGAAAAGAAGAAGAGTGGAGAGAGAGGGAGAGAAGCTGCCAGGAGTCCTGCAAAGTTCATATTGCATGTCAGAAGGGAGACTGAGACTAGCAAGCGGCCTTTGTGTAAGTACAATAAATGCATGGCGGGGGAAACCCCTAAGCCAGAAGATAAATAGCCAAAGCTGCCCATTGAAAAGTAGCCGTTCCCAGTGTCCCTGCAAAGCTCATGTGGGCAGTGGTGGGACATCACAGAAAAGGCATAGCTGTCTCTCTGTATCATTGAGCAGGAATAATGTAACATGCGATGGCCATGGGTCGCAAGGGAGAGTGTCATTTGCACTTTTCCTTAATGCTGTAGAAGTTGATGACAGGTTCTAATGCTCCTTTAGCAATGCGTGCAAGGCAAATGGTTGCCAAGTAAATGGAAAACCTACAGAGAAAGGAAGGGCTCAACTAGCGATCCATGATGCCAGAGGGATGCTTAAAATTAAATATGTCTCAGTGTCATTTGTGAAATGCTGGAAGGTCTGCATAACTAAAATGCAGTTTCTGTGTACAGCTAGGTTGCTGTTCTTTAAGTAATTAAATCTCTAACATCACCCAGTAAGATTTTGTTTATTGATTAGCAGAGATTCCCGCCTGAATGTTCTATTCTCGCACCATCATTTGTCACCATTTATTGCAGTATATCAATATGAATTGTCATCCTCCGGCTGTTCCACTGAAGTAAATATAATAAAATGTCAGTCTTCAGAGCTCCTACTCTCAGTGAATATCAATTGGTAGAGGCTGGGATCCACTCTGTGCTATGGTTATTGACCTAAACCTCAGGGACAAAACATACAAATGGTTATGGAGTGTTTTTCATGTTCCATCCCTTATTTTGGAGCCTCAAAGCTCCAGAGTGGTTATATATGAAGCCAGAGATGCAGCACCTGGCTTTATGAGGCTATGGAGTGGCCACTAACCCTCAAATACTACATGGGAAAGCTGGAAATGCTGACTTTAAAGGAACACTTAGATGTAAATCCTAAATGTTAGCTTTCTCAAGCCATGCTAGATGAGAAAGAAGCTCCATAAATGAGACAGCATCAATGGCATTCAGATTAGACACTGAGTTGGGCCTAAATGGCCAGGATGGGACATCCTCCAACAGATTCGGAGAAGGTCAAAAAAAGGAAATAATTTTCAGAGAAATTGTAGCCTGACCTGATTTGCAGCATATACAAATTTAACTTGTCAAGGCTCATATATGCAGTTGGAGGCTTTTCCAAAAGCACAGTCCTTGACCATGTGCATGAGTCCACAACTATGTGGCCAAGACGTGCCTTACGCGGAGCAGCCCTGTGGTTCAAGATCAGAAAAGTCAGGATAGCTGGGAACACAGTAAAATAGGAGTTGCTTCAGCAAGGACTAGCCTGCAAGTGAGTAACTTTATAGCAGATATTGCTCAATGGGGCAAGAACATGTTTTCCACTAACAAGCAGGGCTCAAGGGATTGCATCTCAAGCCCTGAGCATCTTTCCAGACACACTGTTGTCTCTTCCTGAGGTCCTAGGAATGATCCTAATGAGTCTGGAACAGGGAGTCAGAGCGGTCCAAATGTGTCAGTTCGTCTAAGCTTCAAGTCCTTCACTGGGACATCGCTCCTGATGGTTGTCTCAGCATCCTCTGCATTTCCCAAACCTCATAAATATCACTAGAACTAGTGGCAGGATCCATTCTCCTCCCTCCCCTTTGATGACAAATTCAAGGGCTGTCATGCCAGGAAAGTGGAAAGAAGGAAGGTGGGATCCTGTGGGATCCTGTACTTCCCCGTGCATACTTCTGTAATAATGTTAGCAAATTCACATGAGTTCATTACAAAGAAACAGGCTATGTGGGAGTGTGAAAAATGAGTTCAATGGCAGAAGAAAAATGGTTCTAAGAAGTAGCAGAACAAAAGGGGGTCAAACAGCATTAAACAGCAAGAGCATGCTTGCAACCAAGTTTTTGAAAAGTGCTGAAGAATGGAGTCCCTTTTGCCATGCAGAATACACTCATCCATTCATTCATTCATTGCTTTTCTATACCGTCCTATTACTGAGAGTCTCAGGACGGTCAGTAGAAAAGCTTTAAAGAAATATGTATACAACCAGCCAAATAGTATTGTCCCAGTCCTAGCCCTGGAATATCCTTGCTGTGTCACATGCAATTCCAGCAGAGATTTCCGTTGTTCTTTGCAAACTTCTGTTTACAGATTTTTCTTTTATGACACTTGGAATCAATCTTGCCATGTTTTTCCAGTACATGTGTATTTATTACATCATTTATCATCTATCTTATATCCTAGAGTTATAGCCACTGGCAAGGTAACATGTCAACATCCATGAGACAGAAGTACAATTTTGGGAAGCATTTGCTGTTATTTTTAACAAATTACACAGAGATATATCCATGCCAGTTGCAACCTTTAAAAACAAACAAAAAACAAACAAAAATAGCCCTCTCCCCCTCCAAAAAAGCTTCACTAAAACAGAAACTGTTATACTTCAAGCAATTTTCAGTAAATTAAGCAGGTTATTTTCTATATATTTGTCTAATATTTATGATTGTGTGCATATTTTGTTATTGGAAACCTGCAAGGCCAAATTTATAGAAATGTAAATTCTGAAGGATACCTGTGTTTTGGTTCAGGAAGTGAAATAGCTGAATGCCAAATGGTTTCATGCCCATCCTCACCCAGGAAACAAGCAAGCTGTGTTCACCAAACGTATATACCTGACGTGAAGAACAGAGTGGTGCCTTGGTTAAAGTGTTGGGCTGGGTCTTAGGAGATCCTGGTTCTAATCTCGTCTTGGCCATGAAGATCACCAGATGGCTTTGGGCCACTCCCCCAAGTACAGCCCTGTCTACTTCGGCAGGGTTCTTGCAGTGAAGAGGAAAAGGAGAGTTGGGGAAACCTGTAAGCTTCCTTGGGTTCCTTCCAAGAAGAAAGGCCAGGTATGAGTGCAAAGGAATATTCAAATGGAATACAAGGATTTCATGGTAGGGATTTATACACCTGAACGATATCTTGCTGTGCCTTCATGATTATGATTATGAAGATGACCATTATAATCTTTGTATATTCAACACTATTTCACAGCTGATAAGGAATCACTCATATATCTTTGGTATCTTTGATCTATCATGATGGATCTTTAAAAGACTTTTCTCTATGGCAGTGAGAGGGAAAACAGGATTGTATTTTACCTGGGAGCATGTAGTGTTATTCAACAGTACTCTGTAAACAGCATTTTCATCTCGGCTATTTTGGTAAATGCCTCCTTTGCTGTGTGATGAAAATGGGAGGTGGTGCTAAATGGGAAGGATGGGTATAAAATTGGGAAGAAAATGTAGTTCTTCTCATGGACATTTATGTAAGTTGCATCTTTCTGTTTGAAACTAGTTTCTGCATCATCTTTCAGCTCTAGCCGGAAAAAAAATATGATGATAAGGATAATGGTGGTGGTGGTGAAAATGATGATGTCAGTTAATCGGACACCATATAACCAATGTTCTCTGGGCAATTTGTATAATACAATTAAAACCAAAATATATACAATGCCAAAACCAATAATAGACTATAACTAAAAGTATTGTTTTTAAAGCTGCAACAAAAAATACAGGGCTTCAAAATGACTGAGCGACTAAAAACAAAACCATTTATTTTTAAATGCACCACTCTGCTTATAAAAAACAAAGCAAATCATAGTCAAAATGTTTTTAATAAAAAGGGCTGGGTGAAAGAGAAAGTACTTTGCCTGGCACTGAAAAAGTCAAGCCAAGAAAAACCAGATACACTGTCGGAAGGAGGTTGCTCCACAGTTTAATGGCCGCCACATTATATCCTGCTCAGAGAAACAAAAACTAAAAACAAACCTACCAGAAATCCACCAGACCTAAAGAAATCCTCCAGGCCTACTAGTAAAGTTCAAGGTGGTATAGTGCCTATTGTATCAGACCAGGACTTAGAATATCCAAATTCAAATCCCCACACTTTGGAAGCTCAAGGTCAGTCATGGCATTTTACCCTAGGCTATTTTATTTATTTTATTTAAAACGTTTACATGCTGTCCTTTACAACATCATCTCAGGACAGCTTGCAACATTTTACAAGGATGTTGTGAGGACAAAATGGGAGCTGGTGAAGCACGTTCATTGCTATGAGCTCCTTGGAGAAAACACAAAATACAGTTGTGATAAATAAATAAGCAATCTGACAACACTTAAAAGAGGTCTGGGTTTATTCCTGCCACAAAGCTCTTGACTTTATAATATAGAAATACCTCTGTATAAAGACAAACGTCTCTCTATTTTGAAAGCAAGATAGTAGTGTATCTAAAGGGAGTATTTGATGTAAAGTAAAGTAAAATCCTTGCCCACACGTCTTTTCACAGACTACATTTCCCATGCAGGAGAAGGCACAGGGGAAATGCATTCACATGGAAGACAGTTCATGCCACTTTAAACTGGGAATCTGTGTTTCTGTCAGTTTTGATTCCTCTCAATTTCATTTGTTTCCTTCATCATGAATCTTTGAGAATTTATTTTTAAGTTTGCATGAAACCTTTTGTTTGTTTGTTTAGTTGCTAAGTTGTGCTCAACCCTTCTTGACCCCATGGACAACATTCCTCCAGGCTCTCCTGTCCTCCACCATCCTCTGGAGTCCACCCAAGTTCCCACCCAGTGACCCCATCTAGCCACCTCAACCTCTGCCATCCCCTTCTCTTTCTTCCTTCAATCTTCCCAGCATCAGGGTCTTCTCAAGTGAGACCATCCTTCTCATTAGATGGCCAAAGTATTTGAGTTTCATCTTTAATATACCTTTTTCCAAATATAGAATTCCACCCTCCTCAATATTGCCTGATATACACATTTTTCTAGTATAAGACATTCTTTAATATTTTCCAAAAACATGAATGTTTTGGGTGCATATTCTTCTACTATGTGATTGTTGTAGGCATTTTTTATTGATGAACATGATTCCAAAATCTAGAGATGCAAGACTTTTGAAGGACAACTGAGTTTCAGTTTGGATGTTTACCTGAAAATGTGAAATTAGGTAAGCTTACATGAAAATATGAAATGAACTGAGTTCTCTCCCACCTGTGCTTTCCATGCTATCCATGGAAAAAATGGCAGACACAACTCCCTCAGGCATTCTGAAGGACTACTGCTTCATTGTATGAGATACAATCCTAAGTTCAATAAGGAAAAAAGCAACAAAGGAAAACAGATTCACGGGCAAATCTGTGTAGCATGTGGCATTCATCCTTCAGCGTAATGTATCATTAATATCGGGCCTCAGGATGTCATAGCCATTTTTGCAGGCAGACAAATACAGCAGTGAATGAGAATTCAGGACGTAGCATGCGTGAATGAATGGCAAAATGTGCAGAGATATTGAAAGAGATCTCAACAGAGCCCCTGAATTCTATCTTAGGGAGGACTATAGACACATTGCAAGAGCTGCACCGTATCTCAAACAGGTGGAACTCCATAAACACAGAAGGGTTTTTTTCTCGACCCGCCTTAACAGACTCCCCTCGGCAGTTTTGGAGGGACAGTACAAAAGATCCCCTGGTCAGAGCGCCTTTGCCCCCGTGGGATGGACCAGACAGAAACCCCAGAGCACGTCCTGCTGAGGTGCACGTTCTGCAGGGATATTCGCACTGCTCTCATTTCCCCACTGATGAATCGCTTCCTGGGCCGTACGGAACAAGAATGTATTTATGTATATATTGCTGCCTGACACTAACCCAGCAATAACATACAGTGTCGCTAAATTCTTCGCAGCCGTGATGGGTGTCTGAAGGCAGATCCTGGGGGATTGTGGCTCTACCTAGTTGGACAAGGACAAAGTCTGGGATTGTCATCGATTTAAGATGACTGATACTATGTTGAAGTATTTATTAATCCAAGTAGGGTTTTAATATAGATAATGTTTTATGTATTTACTTTTTTAAACTATGTATTTATTGAACGGAGCTGGTCTTTGACCAAAATAAAGTCAGTCAGTCTGTCTGTCTAAAATGTGCAGAGGCTGGAGATAAGTTCACGTCTTGGTCCTGGCTTCTCCCATCAGACCTTCCAAGTTCTGAAACAGATGTAACAACAATGAACTCTAGGAGATGTTAAAGTATGATGTAGTAGTTGTAGTTTATGTTTTTAATAGTTTTTAAAACTATTATCTATTGTATAATTTATGTTGCCTTGCTGTTGGTTGTGTACCACCCAGGGAGACCTATGCAGCACTATTGGGTGCAGTTTTATAAATCCAATAAATAAATAAATGTTCAGAACTTCTCATTAGAAAGCACAGTCCATTTGAGTGTCCACAGTAAACTATTACCTCTCAAACCTTGCCAGTTTTCCACTAAAAACCAAAGCTTCCTGTATGCTTAATTTTCCATTTTCTGCTCCCAGTTATGTACTGACATAATATATGCAGAGCAGGCCAGATTTTTTTAAAGCATCTTGATTCTGCAATTATGGCTTCAACTTCTGATTGCCCAAAAGAAAGCTTTCAAAAAGTTATTCTCAGAATTCCTAATTGGACGGAGTGTATGTTGATTGACGGCAATGCATAGAGGTGAATTGAAGGAGACCTCAAGATGAGACAGATATTTGGAAAGTGGGATTCAATCTGCATTAATAAGCACTGAATTATGCACTGGGCATGGAATTTATTTAACTTTTTACAGTGCCTAATTTTGATATAGAGTCTTGAGTATAATAATTTATGAATTCTGTATGGGTTGTATCATCAGTATTTAAGGTATGGGGGAAATTAAAAAATGCAACAGTGCTGACTTCCTTAATATTGAGGATTAAATAATGTCATATTTATAGTGCCAAAACATGTATATGTGCAATATTTGTTTCTTACAAACAAATATCCCATATGGTCCTCCCCGAACAATGAGAACAGATCCAGAATAATTTTTCAAATTAAATTTAACAAATAATCACATCCTACAAACACATTTTAATATTATCCAGAAGATTTGATCAACTATTAACCACACAATTCCTCCAAAACATTCTTATAGATCAATTTTTCTCTTCTAAGGAGCAGGTCTCATTTTTCCTTTGCTTAAACATGGGCTTTGCCACATCCAAGTCTCAGATGGAGATGGGTGATATTAATTTGCCTTGCAGAATGTGTTTTGTTCCACAGGGAAAATTCACATTTCCCCACCTGAGCCTGATCATCCAGGGGTAACAAGACGGGGAGCTGGTGAGTGGATTGACAAGGGAGACAGAAAGATGGTCTTCTTGGTGCTTCATGTAGAAAGCTTCTTGATGCCTGCAAGAGAGACTGGGGCCTCCATCCTTCCTCCACTAATCCCCAAGTGACTAGTAATTTTTGCTATTTGGGTATGTTTACAAGGCTGGTTTACGATGAGATCCCAAAATATAGCAAAAGGAAACACACATTGATTCTATATGCTCTGTACACCATATCTTACTCACATTGGTGCGTATCAATTGTGCATATAATAGCAGATATTAATACTATAGAATTACCACACTACTTCCATAGTCTGAGGCCGTAACTACTAGACTTTCAGGAAGAGGTGGAAATGAGTTCTCAGATTTCCTTCCCAAAGTCATTGCACTGTAAACTTCCTTGCCCCGAAGCATCAAATATTGCATAAAACAAAGTGGAAAACCTCACCACATGGTGATCATGTCCTGTTAGGGAAATGTTTTAGAACTTAGAGGAGGAGGAAACAAGGAGCTGCCATACTGTTTAGTTCAGCATTACTTGAGCATTACTTAGCTATCTCCACACTGGGGCATTTCCTTGGTAAAATGAGCAATTGTAGCTTTGGGGTATACCCTTCTGGCATTTGGTTTTTCTCCATGGTGGTACTTAAATGTTCACGCAAGAATTCTACTGAAGTTCTTTGTACTACTGTCCTGCCAAGCAAGTGTTCTTTTTTGTTTTTCTCCCTTCAGTGTTTTAATAGAGCTTCTTTTTTAGCATTGTGACATCTCAAAACCCTGCCATCATTTGAGTTTCCAGTCAGTAGGTTTGCCAAAATGGCCCCGGCATCCCTATTCAACATTATAAAAACATGTAAAACCGTTTTTTTTTTTCTAATAGATGATTATTTCATCCAAAATTTTAAATGTCCTTGGGTAGAAAGGTCAACTCAGGTCATGAACCTCCTGATAATTATTCCTTGCTACTATTTCTGCTTCCCTGCATCCATCCTTTCAATGGACCAACCTCCCCGTACCCTCTTAATCTGCTGTTACCCAGATGTTCATCTTCATTATAATATCAGCTGGAACAATGCCATGTTTAGGGTCCTTTTTAAATTCACATAGTAACTGAATTTCCTTTGATATCCAGTTTATTAAGAATTTCCTTTCCCTCTTTATGGCTTCTTTGCAGCCTCATTATATTCAGTTTTGATAATGTTCCACCATTCAATGACATTTGACCCTGTCTTTTAATGCTTCTCTAAATTGTCTCTAAGAATCAAGTTAAACTCTTGTGGAGTTTCTAAGTTTGTCACTGTTGTCCAATCACATTTTTCCCATCTTCCAGCCATTCTTTAAAACTTTATTTAATCTTCAAGGAGGCCACTATCATCTTTTGATCTCACCTAAACATTGTCACACACATAAAAAATCTACACAATCATACATTGCATTCTTCTTCTAATTACTTCTTCTTCTTCAATGATATGTCAGGTTCTGAATTGTGAAAAGATCTTGTGAATTACCTTCATGCATTTGTCTGAATAATAATGCCTTTGCAATACCCAAGTGAAAATTTTCACAGTAAGACCCTTCATCTTTCTCATTTGGTTGCTAAAAATGTACTCCAAAAATAAGGACCAGGTGGTACATCCCTTTAAGAAAGCTTTGATAAAATGAAAATCAAGGCATTTTGATATGTTGTTAGAAACCTGGAGGTAGTAGTTTCAAAATATATCCATTGTCAGGCACTGTTTTTGAGCAATTAAGGTTTGAAGTGAAGTAAGTAGAAATGTGGGAGATACAGAATTTTAGACATGCATTCTATATATTCTGCATTGATACATGGTCAATAGACTTGTCATATATAATTCTAAAGGGGAGGAAGCTCCCATTCTTGGTAGAAACCTCAAATGGCAAATATATCATTGTTATTTTCTTTCAGTTTTTCATTTTTCCGAACTAAAGTTGCTTTTTCCTGAACTTTTCTCATGATAGATGAGGGCACTTATAGGCACCGGTTGTAGGCACTTCTGCCCAATATTACTGCATTTTGGTATACTATTTCCCCTAATGTATACACTTTTGTAGACCCTAATGTGGTTTGTTTACTGCATTGCAACATTAGGAAAAGCACAAATATTGAAGTGAAACGCAGTTCTGGTGCCGTGTCAGTTTGGGAAGAACAAGACACTTAATGCAAGAAGTTTGCATTAAAAACAAACTGAACAAAGGTCTCTCTCAGTCATGGAGAACTAGCTTGCCTCTGTCCCTCTCAACTACCAACCAACTACCAAGAAATTTATCAGCACTCTTGGAAAGGTGAGGCTTGTTCCGTCTAGAGACTGGAACAGTAGTAGCACTTGGAGAAGGACGGAAATTATCTGAATCAAAGACTTTGGCCAAACCTTTGTGCCAATGTGGAGAACTCAAAAATCAAACGTCTTTTGTCACAGCACCAGACTCAAGAAAGAATGCATGTTGCTTATAAGAAAAATTGAAGAAATGCCATTAGAAAACCAACTTCCATGAGTGTTGCATCCAATATACGTGCTTAAAATTCTTCTTAAAAAAATCCCTTCATTACATTCTCCATCATATTTAATTTAGAACAACTACATGGTGTTATGTAAATGACATTAAGAAATACCAAAGTATCTAACAATAAATAAATGGCATTTCTCTCTCCTACCTGTATCCTCCTAGGGAAAAAAAGGATGTTTGAGCTTAGTGCAATATTTAATAAAACTAGTATAACACTGAAATTTCAATATGCTATAAAATATACTTTAGACAAATGTATTACAAATAAACAATATGTCTGCTGCAATAAATACTAAAGGAATTCCATAAGTGCAAGTATATCTGCATTTCTATCTAATCCAGTGTAAGCAGAATGATGATATTTGATGCTTTTCTTTATATAAAACTCTGTTTATTAATTCTTTCATTTATCTGATTCAGTTTCCTAGTCATACAATTTCTGAATATTTTGCTGTTATAAATATTGTGACCTGAATGTGGGTTTTAAGTATTCTATTTTGCCCTTCCAAATATGTCATTCCATAAAATAATACACACATTGTGCAAATATTCTCTGTTAGAAGACCAAGACTTTTCTTATTCATCGAAGTCATATCATTAGCTAGGAAGTCTCATGATATATTCAATAAAATATCCCTGTCTTAGCTTCATTTTGGATACACTTATATTATATCTTGAAGATAGTCTTTAAGAACTGAATTTTGAGAAAGATTGGTTACCCTTGTGATCTGTTGTAACAATGCCATATCATAGCATAGGGACTGGAGGATTATGGCTCAGTTCAGGTAGGATCACATCTTCTCCAATTTCTACGGCAAATAGTGATTCATTAATTTATTGTTCGCTGTAATGAAGGTTGAAGAAGGACTAAATCCTAAACAATAAAGCAGAACTTCAACTGCCAAGGGCAAGGGAGTGGAGTGCTCAGTTTGACCTTGAAAATAGGACCAAGGATGCCTAGTTGAGAACTGTTGGCCTTGGACAGTAATGATGTGAATTGTTAACAGCTGGGAAAGTTCAGGTCTCTTGAACTAGCAGGCTGGCATCACTCTACTTGCCAGGAGAAGAGACTGAAAAACTCCCAGCTGGGGAGAATCTTTTGTCTCCTTTCGGGCCTTAACTTGGTGGGAGGTCTCACTCCCTGAAGTCTTCATTTGTACACTGTAGTCTTCATTTCAGGGCAACTGGCCGTACATAAGATGTAGCTTAGGACCAGTTTCATTATTT
This sequence comes from Varanus komodoensis, assembly GCF_004798865.1. Classification (NCBI taxonomy): domain Eukaryota; kingdom Metazoa; phylum Chordata; class Lepidosauria; order Squamata; family Varanidae; genus Varanus; species Varanus komodoensis. Next base: position 5,206,501 of record NW_025335780.1, read on the forward strand.
TGATTCTGTGATACAATGTGGAACACGCATGTGTGGGGCTAAGATATTGTAATCTGCTCATATTATACCATCTTGCTGCTATTCACCTGCCTTTTCCTGTTTGGTGAGCCGTGGTGCTAAATATGGTATCTTGACCATGGGCTCGATCGAGGCTTTGGGCAGGTGTGGTCCAGCAGCAGTGGGATGGAGAAGGGGCATCCCCTGGCTTACCATTACAGACCTGAAATTACTTTTCTTTTGTATTGTTAAATGCATGTCCTGCTTTTTCTCCCTCTGAGGAACCCAAGACGGCTTGCATGATTCTTCTCCTCTCCAACAATCTTGTGAGGCAGGTTAGACAATGAGGTCATGAATCTTCTGTTTGATGCTACTGATCATGGGTGTATTACAACTCTTGAGTTCTAATGATTTTCATTGGAGAATTAAGAGCATACTTAAATCTCGGTCTCTGATCAAAGAGAAACGACCTTTTGGCTGATTTGCGGCATGTGTGCTATGCCAGGATTTCCTTACGGATCCTAAAGTGATTAACAAATGGAATAGGAATGCATTAAACAAACCTCATATATTCTTCTAATGTATTTCCAGATCTAGAAACATCACACTGAATAGGCTGCTAGGATACCATTTGTCCAAGCAAATTGTCTATTTCCAAGATAGACAAACAATTTAGCATTAAGCTGGATGTGGTGGAGGGTTAGAAGAGGGTTTAAAGTTAAATAGGAGACTGAACAACCATTGTAAGGGAACCTAACATTTGGACTTCATTGGTCCCAGTACATGCACATTGCTAATCTGCACTGCCTGAGATAAACACAGGGCTTTAAATGACAGCTCTGACTGTAAAGAAACCTTCCATCTAAAAGTGTGATAACTTCCAGAGGCCTGTTTGCATGATTGTCTTTGAACACCTTGTTTGGAATGATGCATTTGGACAAACACTTTCAAATGCAATGCAGCTGCAATGGTCAGAGTGTTCCACTATTGCAAATTGGCCCATGACAGTAACTAGCTTGCATTCTTTATATTATTCCATCATTCTAACTCTATTGGGTTTCATTCATCCAAAGTGGTCTCAGCTGTACCCTGTTAGGATGAGCTTCAGCACCCCGCCAGCAAGTTGGAAGAGAATGTTGAACACTTTTGTTTGTTATTTGTTTTTCGGCACCAGGCGTAGACCTTTTTATTCAAATGTCATTTTAACTGTCAATAGTATTTATTTGTTTTATTCTTTGGCCAGGGCGACTTAATTTATACTGTTAATTTATATTATTTTAACAAAGTTTATTTATGTCTGTGAGCCGCCCCGAGGCTTCGGCGAAGGGGGCGGCATAGAAGTTTACTAAATAAATAAACAAACACTTGTTACTGGATCTGGTGAAATAGTTTTTCACTGAAGATGTACACTAGTTTAGAAAAACAAAATCAAAGTACTAATACAAAAAAAGAATTGAATGGACTCACAAAGGTAGTAATGCTTCTTGACCTCAGCAGCTAGCTACGAAGCCCCTAGGTTCAAAGACAATAATGTCTGATCACTAGAGACTGGTGACAAATGACAAAAGACCATTGTCTAGCATCATTCCCTGGGGATTCTTGCTGGCTCTTGCTCGAGGCAGGAGGATGGATTATTCGGTTGACTGCTGCAAAGCTGTATCAGATGGTGCAGCCCAGCATGGCCGTTCATCTTCAGTTCTGTCTTAGCACTGACTGGCCTCTTTAAACCATCCCAGCTACTCAGCATGATCATCATGCCAATCAGGACCTTCTCCATGCCTTCAGCGTCAAGGAAGCCTTCAAGCACTGGATGCTCCCCAAGCCTCACTGGGAGAGGCTGAGCTACAGACAAAGACAAGCACCGTCAAACAGTGGGTGGAAAGAGGCTGGGCTGCTCCTGTTCATGTTGATGTGTTATTATGGGCATTAGTCCCGTGCATCTGTAGCCCTATACCTCTCAGTTATCCTTCCTGGGGAATGCCGTGGGTTGTAGGGCTTCTAGCATGCACTGGAAACTGCTCAGTTCTAATACAGGCTCAGCCACTGACATAAGGTCTTAGCCTGAGCCATGCATCTGCAAAATGGGGATAATCAATCTTCAGGTGAGGGTGAGAGTGATGTTTAAGATCACTAGGCTTCTTCAAGCATCATGTCCTCATCCATTGCATGTCCATTTAGGTTTCACAGTCTTTGCTCACTCTGTGCAAAAGTGAAAATTATGCAAACTGAGCAGGGATTGAATGTGAAATTTGCAAAAAAATAATAATAATCCTAATGTACACAACTTTCCTTCATAGAGTTGGAAACAAATTAGAAAATGTGTGCAAAGATGAACTGGGGAAAGTTGCACAAACTGAACGTGAATGCATGGCCAGCAATCTGCAAACATTTCCGGCAGATGCATGCTTGCACTCACAGTCAGAGCTCAGAGCAGGCACACTTGCATGCTCGTGACTCCAAAGAGGTTTTCATATCTCTAATGATGTTGCCTTTATAAAAAGAACAGCATAAATAGGGTTTAATATTTTTTACCGAAGGAATTATGGCCATGCAGGAGCAGGTGGAGGAAGTGAGGGGGACAATTCAGTATGGCACATACTGAATGAAGCATTGTGCCTTTTCCTGAAATCCTGCTATCAGAGGGTAAGCTTTCCACTCACAAAAGTGGTGGGTGAATTTCTTACATTGTGACATCTCCTGCATTCTTACGCATGTGAAAAGCAATATATAGTGAACAAAAATGAAGGAATAAAAAGGAAGCTTCCCTTCCCTTCCCTTCTCTTCCTTATTTTAATGTTTGTGTGTGTTTGTATTACAATTAATGAATCAATTCAAAATAGTTCTGAACTGGTCCTAAATTAAATGATTACTAGAGGCATACCAATACTGTGAGGGAATCTTCTGAAAGAGAAGCCTTAAATTAGTTCAGTTGTGGTAGACAAATATAGTTTTGACAAGCATCTAAAAGTCTATAAAAAGAGCCATACAAATGGAGAGCAACATTTCAGCGTTGATCAAATTGGGCATTCAGCCTTTTCTTGCACTGGAGATGACATTCACCTCCTTTGTTTTGGACCAGTTTGCCTCCTCGGACTGAATGTGTACATTTTATTTATTTATTTTTTTTCGATTTATATCCTGCCTTTTTCCTACAAAGGGCTCAAGGCAGCTTACATCTCCTCCTCCATCTTATCCCCACAACAACAACCCTGTGAGGTAAGTTGGGCTGAGAGTCTGTGACTAGCCCAAAGTCACCCAGTTGGCTCCATGGCTGAGCAGGGACTAGAACCCAGATCCTCTGAGCCCCAGTCCCAGGCTCTTAACCACTACATCAGAAACCCATTCCTTTCCAAGTTTATAATGTGATTAAAGCAAGAATGAAAGTTTACTCCAAGTGGTACTTCTAGGAAATAAGCTGGGAAAAGTGTGTGCATTGGAAGTTGTATATGAACCTGGTATAGTCAATAGAAGACAAAATGTACACTGCCTACAAAAGGGTGTATTTTTGAAAAATGGACACTGAAATATGCACAGTTTATCTAGCAGATGGTTGGAAGCTCACAACCCAAGACTGGCATTAGAACAAATCCAAGCTTGAACCTTGGCAAACTTGAGCTCTGCAGATCCTCAGAACCCTGGTCTATTCCTTGTGACATGAATAAAAAGCACGGTCCAGATTTGCACCTGAGTCTTGCAGGACACAGAGAGGCAAGCTTAGACACACAGATTAAAAATAATGCTTCATGGGATTTTGTGCATCCCCACTAGAAGCTCTGTGTACTCACTCACTGGAGGCAGTTGTTGCCACTTTCCTCTTCCCTGTGCAGTTTTAATCTTTTTCCCTCCAGCAGCCTCAGGATGGATAGGAAGCAGTGAATTGTGATGACGCAGTACTCTGTGAAAGTAATAATGTTGGTCTGAATTAGAAAGTGGTAGATATAACATGTGACAGAACCGAATGGTAGTATTTATTAACCCATCCATCTTCAAGCTAATCCGGGATAAAACACTTCTTCATTACTCTTCGTACTTCATTGAGAAAAGGTCTGGCTGTAACCTGCCATGAAGGCCCATGACACTATTAGACTGCACTGTTTGCAAAATGAGTGCTAAGGAAAAAAAAAACTTGGCAAGGACTTCCATTCCCCAGAGCATTATACAAGTATTTCCTCTCTCTTCATGTCTGAGTTGCTTGCTCAGAGATTCTGAAAAAGCTCTGTAGCTCTAAGCTCTTATTAAGCAGGTTGGATGGAGGAAGTGGCAGAATTAGTAAACAGAGAGTAATAGCACAGAAGTTCCCAGAAATGAGTTCTGTAAGTCCCACCATACAACGCTCACAGTGCAGAGCATTGCACCTTACAGAGAGAGATATAAGTCTTGTATATACAGACATGAAGCACTAACATAGTTTGATTTCAATGAACTTGGTGAGTCTGGTTAAGCTCCATGTCTTAAGGGGCCACTGACAAAGAAAAAATGGGTGGTTTCTTCCTTACATTTTAGAGGCTGGAACCATACCAAAAAATGGGTGTACCGCACCTGTTCTTCCTTGCCCTCTTGTGTTCAGTGACGCCAAACATGTGGCATGACATCATTACCTTGCAAGTTTTCTTCCTCAACTGGGAGACAGGGTGACCCACAAGACTGTGTCTCCATGGTTAGACTAGCCTAGAGGAGAAGTACAGAGCACTTGTACCCTGTTTTCAGTTAGCAGGCCAAGGGCTGGATCCAGGATCTGCCTTCCAGCAGTGGAAAAGGCCTTCTGCAACAGGAAGGGCCCCTCCGTGACAGGCATTCCTCTGTTCACCGATGGCTCCTACACACTGAGTTGAGGGATGGTCACTTGCCCACACACCACAGCTTACCTCTATTCCACAGGGTCTCCTGTCTGTCAGAGAAGGACCAGGAGCGGTTGTGGTACAAAGGAAGGGACAGGCAAGAGTACGGATGTGATTGCACCCAGCAGGAACCCCAGGGATGCCTCGTTGGTGGTAATCTAGGCTCAGAATCAGTCTTCTTTTTAGTAGAGGGGACACTTTTGAAGGGACTACTCAAGCCCTGTGAAAATGATTTTCTGCTGCTTTTGGGACAGAGGTTTCACCCTTTATTTACTTTTCATGAAATGGCACAGAGCCTCTCCTCTCCCCTCTCCCCTCTCTCCTCCTTATTCCTCCCTCCCTTCCTCCATCCCTCCCTTCTTTCTTTTTCCTCTTGCTATTCAAACTTTTCTTAAAAGCCTGGATTGGGGAGTATCTCAGAGACTCACAGCTAAAGCCCTACATTCAAAATGAAATAACTATAAATAGAAACCTGAAATCATGTTCTGTATTATGGCATACTTCTGAGCAATAACACTTGCTAAGTGACAAATAGTTTTCAATTGCATGTCCTTCATCCTTTGCTAGAACATTAATCTAAAAGTGACGTATGTTGAGTATCTGTGCCTCTACCTTTTTATGAATATATTATCATTGATCTTAAATCCCATTTAATACTTTTGATGTCATATCATATACCTCTGGATGGAAAGCATCATAAAAACTGCAAGCTTCAAGCCAGGTTGTGGGTTCTGCCTTGCTTATTATCCTGCAGAAGGAGGAAAGACTTTGCTTTGGGACATAAAGGGTTGGTGATGGCCCTTGCCGACTCCATGGCCCTGGAGGAGTGTCTCTAGGCTCTTTTAAGATTTCTTCTCTCCCGCTTCTTCTCTGCATACTAATAGAAATACATGGAGATACATAAAACTGAGATATCCACTTCCCTACTACAACTGCTTCTGTGAATCTGATGCTCAGCAGTTGCTTGGTAGATGGGTGAACTTTCAGGGCAGATACAGCCTTTTTCTTTTGTAGGTAATCCCGTGCATCTAGAATGGCTTTTATTTTCCTGATTTGACGACCATAAAGTCTACAGGCTAGAGGTAGGTATCTTGATGTTCTCCAGATATTTTAGACTATAGCTCCTACAACTCCTGAGCAATGGCCATGCTACCTGGAGCTTAAGTGAGGTGGCAGGGCAGTATGGGTTGTACCCAGTGTGAGTTCAACATAGACTAATTGCAATAAATGAGATATATCCAGCTGGTGCTCGATACAAATCTGGGTTGCCTATTCCTGTTAAAACTTTGTATTGGCTATATACAATTATGCCCATAAAACATCACAACCAAAAGAAAGTTAGATTCTGTAAGGCAAGAAAATCCATCCAACAAGGCTGTTTCTCCAAGACTTGTTCAGTATATTTCTCCAAGACTTGTTCAGTATGTTTAGTCTGCATTTATCTGAAATCCTGGGAACCCTTCTGCATGCGGCTTCTTTAATATATCGAATACTGAAATCTACCTTGTCTGATGGTCAGCTCAACCTTTGTTTCTGGGGTGGTCACTTTTATGAACATTTATCATGAAGATAAATAAGCAAAATACCTTAACAGATGATTTTGGAGAAGATGACCATAAGAGAATAGCGCACAGCTCAGTGAAATATATATTTTGAGTAGGATCCACTTGGTGGGAAAGTAGAAAATTAAAATGCATTAATATCATCATCATAATTCATATATAACAGTCATACACCAGGAGAATTAATAAGCAAGTAAAATAGTAAGAGTAAAATAAAACAACAAAACAAATACTTTATACAGTATCTTCATTCAGAAAGAAAACCTTTTTTTATCCTAATTTACATTGCAGTCATAAAAAATTGGCAATGTTTCTAATGATAGGAGAGGATACATCCTTTAAACAAACTGATATCAGAGTGGAAGAATTATTATCATAAATATTTGCTATTAATGGTACATCCAAAATATATAAATATTATGATAGCTCTATGACAGGAGTTCAACATATTGGTGGGTAATAAAAATGAGGCAGTTATTATTTGTTTTGTTTGTATTATTCATTACTGCATTTATTTCTCACTTGTTATTCCATGCAGGAAACCCAAGACTTTCCTTCTCTTCTGTGTTTTTTCTTCCCTGTGAAAACCTTCTGACGGTCCCCAGGTTAGGGAAGGCTGAGCTACATGATGTGTTTCCTTGGAGAAATTTTGAAGACCTTGGAGTAACACCATGCATGGTTTTAGCATGGCTGAAAAGTATGGAATGTATGGAAAGACATCTGTATGGGAAAACATCTGCACAATAATGCATGACACAAGCGTCTTTTTACCCCAGAGCATCCAGAAGGGGAAAACCAGGACACCTGAACCGATGACCACGTCTACAAAGAACACGTGACAATGACGATGATGCCCTGAGGGCAACACTGGAGCCATCCTTTACTCACAGCTGCTGACAGCCCTACCAACGAAAGGCGCAGATAATAGATCATAGATGCATGTTGACCAACGGGACTGGGGGAGAGCAATGGGAATCTGGAACTGCGATCCATGGCACAAAGAAAAAGAAAAATTGGGACACATGGCCCTCAAAATCAGGAGTGCTGGACCTCATGCCTGGGAAGTGACTCCACTTATCCAAGGGTTTCAATCTGGTCCTTCAACCTGATTTGTTCCCCAGAAGGTGGGGTTCCGTCTCCTGGACCACTCTCCCTCCTCTAGCAATGGATGAGCTAATGATTTCCCTGGCTTTTGTGCAGCTCTTTCCCCCCTTTTAAAAGGCTGAAATGCTTAGTTAATGGCAGTAAGAGCATTCTGCTAAGATACGCAGGGTGTGGATGCAGAGAGGCAGGTTTTGCTTCACTTGCATTTCCTTCAGCCCAACACATCAGGGGAATATTCCTCGCTCTTCTACATTTTAGGAAATGGATTTAGCCCTTGGGCTGAAAGAGATTCCTGTTCTATGCCGTTCCTTCAAAGCCCATGGTTGGTGGTGACTAACAGCAATAACAACAACAATTTTAAATGCTCAAAGTAACTTGACAATTAAGATTCTATATGCCCTGTAAACTGAATGTGTTACTTGTGGTCATTTGTTTTCTGGAATCATAGAAGGAGAAACAGAGACAAATGAATTGGAAGATATGTGTTCTAAGCAGAGCAAGCACACAACGCAAGAACAAAACTAAAAAAGGCAGGTAGAAAACTTTTAGCATCCAGAATCAGGTTTTCTCTCAGAAATTAAATAAAATAGCATCCGTGTGCAGATTTTAAAGTTGCATTTTAAAAATAAATGAATCTGAAATCACCCCCAATCAGGGTTGGATCGGTTTGGTTTTCGCTTTGTTCGGCTCAGCTCGGCTCTATTGTTTCGTTTCATTTTTAATGAAATCACAAACCAATTACAGGCAAAACAAACAGTTGAAAACTTTCCATCCAGCTCATGGTATAGCCTGCATGCCCATCACAGCTTAGTGTGTGTCATGACCGGATCACAAAGAAACAAATTATTAGGGATTTTTCAGCAGAGGGGTGATATTGGAATAAGTGAGTGATTACATACGTTCGAACAATTGAGTTGGGGCATGAGAGTTTAGAGGAGCTGATTATAAAGACGTGGGTGCTTCAAAGGTAGGCAGGGCTATGGATTAAAATAAATTCCCCATCATAATGCATATTTAGGAGACTGGAGTGCATAAATGGATCCAGGAGGGAAAGGAGGTGGCAAAGGTTGCCATTGTTTCAGGCAATCTCACCTCCTGGTGCATTAACTGCCATTCCGTTGCTCCCTGTGACGCATCTGCATGTAATTTTCTGCAATGAACCAGATCAAGCCCAAACCCGCCAGCACATAGTCTGCCTTTGCTGGCAGGACTGACTTCTCCCAGGCTGCAGTTTACTAATACAAATGGGAGTTCTTCACTGGTTCTTCATACCTGCTTAGGTTCTGGCACGGGGATACATGCAAAGGATAATTAGATCCCCTCACCCAAGTAGAATGCAGGGTGACTTAACAGGAGGTGCTTTCATGCAACGCCTGCCTGTTCGAATCCAAAGAGTCACGTGATTCATCTCGACTTCATTGCATGTGCCAGCTGCCTGCCAGAGTCAGTGACCTTCCTGAGCGTGTGATCAGTTAAGAGGACGGTGCGCATACAATACACGAGCCATGGAATACCCTGCCTTCATAGCCATGGACGTTGCTCCAGCCTCTCATGAGCCCTGCACCATCTGTTCTCTTTCCCGCCTCGACCTGATACAATTTGCAAGAAACGGTGAAGGAGGGCTGCTCTCAGAGGCTCCTGTCCTTGCCGGCCAGGTGATGGCTCCTTTACCAGAGGTGGCCTGCCTGCACACACCAGTTGCTGAGGAGCTTGGGAAGCGGGAGGTCTTGCACCCCTCCTGTTGGAGGGATCCTGTGGGCTGCTGCTTTACCACCATGAGTACAGAGGGCACCTATGGGGAAAACACAACTGCAATTCTGTTTGTCTCATGCAAAAAAAAGCCATGGCCCCACAGTTAGAAGCTGCCTTTCTAGAGGTGAAATTTATGGCCATGGAGAAGAGGGCTGGTATGAGAAAAAGAGGTAAAAGAAGCCTATCTTCTTACACATCAAAGGAATTGTGCTTTTCCTGTATAGATATTGATCAGATATTTAGGGTGTGCTTCCCTCCACTCCCACCCAGCAAACACACACATCCCTGAAAAATATTCAGCTAGACAGGTGCATTGGCCGGGGAAAAAATACTCATCAACACAGAATCCAAAATACACAGCTGTACAACACCATATGGGTGGCACTCAGCCAAATGCAAGACACATGGGTAAGCAAGGGTTTCGTATATCGGCACTGGAAAACAACATTTTTAATTTAACCTAATATGGTTACTCTGAGTTTAATTCCCTACTGCTCTACCAAATCAGGCTGCCTGAGGTCTATTCCAGCTTTGTACTCATGCAAAAAGAAAAAAAATGGGGAAGGGGGAAGAAAAGAAAACAAAACGGATGTAGTGAAGTGTGAACGCTTCAAACATCAACCTCATTATTCCTGATCTGCCCTTCACATTGCCCACAATGTGAAAGGTGGAGATGAAATGGTTTAAGTGCCAACACGCTGTAAAATCTCTGGGTTGCAGTCTCTTAACTACAAGTACTTCCACGCAGGTAAATGGAAGTTGGTACCTGCCATAAGAATGGCAATCCTGCCAGCTTCACTTAATTTGAGACCTGTTCTTTTTCCCCTAGTTCAAAGATGTAATAGATCAAAAACATGGTGTAAAAGCATGTCTCAGAGTTCCAGAATAAAATTAAAGACCAGCTTTGTACAAAGAACATAATATGCTCCCTTTCAATGTTATATAATGCTCTGGTAGTGTCTAATATTGCAAAAGTTTCTCATTCTATCACCTGATTACAATTGCTTATTACACTTCTGATCTTTTGTTGAAAAACAACCAAGCTGCCATGAATGCAAGATCCGGCTTTCATCTTGGAAGTCCCCTTTCCCTAATACTTTTGTTTCTCTAAGCTTTGGGAAAAGATAGATCTAATTCTGTTTGTATTCATATAATCTTCCTCTACATTTCAACATATGTAGGTGCATTGCATCGGTGTCTTCCCCAGGCTGGAAGTACTCTTCTGTCTGCATTAAAATGAAAGGTGCATGTCATTCTTACACCTCAAAACTACTCACTTAAGGAAAGGGGCAGGGGATGTACTTCCTGTATTGCTCCCAGAAAACTTTCTTGGCGTCTGTTGAGGGGTCCTATAAACTTTAACAAAATTAATGCATTTTCTTACTGGTAGTGGTGAACCTTTTAAGCAAAAGGGAGTCTTCAGCTAATGGAGAAAAGACAGCTGGGTTCTAGGAAGCCAATTAAGTTCTGAACCCATGGGCATATTCGGGAATTTGAAGATGAGTCTCATCACACAATGATTACTGTGAAAGCTGGCTACTCAAAAGGTGGAGGGAAAGATAGAAAGGCTGGATGCAGGCTGGAAGACTGAAAGAGAGTGAATAGATGCTGGGTCAGGGGAGAAAGAGCAAGGTAAAGAGATGATGAGAGAGGGAAATAACAGGGATAGATTCTAGGAGTAGAGGGACAGAGAGCTAGCAAAGGTAAATACCTGCAGGGCTAGAAGAAGAATGGATAATTGCATGTCCTTTTCTTCCTGCCTGCTGTTCAGCAACAGGTTTAGGCTTATATCAATAACACACTTTCCAAATGGACAGGAAGCACTTAGGTTCTTCAGTTCCCTGTACTGTTGGAGACACCTAGTTAAATGTTATGTGGATCAGCTCTCACCTCTGCCTTGTATACAGTCATCTGAGCCTATTACTCATCCTTTGTGACTAACCACACCTCCCATGGAAGCCATCTTGTGCTGATGCCCATGACAACTTCACAGATTGTCAGATGTGCCCACAGCTCCTGGAAACTTGATTATGCTGCTATAGAACATACAGACCTACAAATCACCCACTCGGAGGAATCCATCCTCCATGTGTCTGTATGAGTCCTTGTGATTCTGGGACTACCTTCTTAGATTCATGCAGAGATCCAATAGACAATGTCTTTGGAAGGAATTCTCTGAACAATGCAGAGAGGCAGCTGTGTTGTTGGCTCTGGCAGAAGCTGGTTAAAAGCAAACTGGTTAAAACCTGGTTAGAAGCTGGTTAGAAGCATGAGTAAGGAATCCACGTGGCGATAGAGTCACACAGGTATATTGATCCCAGCTCCCGTGTTTCCCTGCAGGTTGCACCCAATATCTCTTGACCAAACTGCTTCAGGTGACATGACAAGGTGTGAAGTAGGATCCCACTATTGTTCAATGGATTCTCAATAGGATTGGTATTTGTTTGATCATAGTCCTCATTCTTTGTGGGGTGTTTGAGTTGCACAAGGTGACCCCTACTTCAGAACTCGTTGCTCCATGGAGAATGAAGGAGCAGGGAGTCAAGGGGTGGCAACATGGGGTCAGTCTGGGTAGAACTAATGTATGCAAAGGTGAAGCTCTTAGGAGCATCAAGATCTGTGTGCACCATCCTGTATGGGAAACTACTGACCTCCAGGTGGCAGCCTTCTCAGGAAAGTCTCAGCAGACACCAGCTGGCTGTTGAACTTTTCTTGGTAGGAAGGCTTCCTGTTGGGGTGAGCAACATACATGGTCCTCCTAAGTTATGGGGTGTTTCTGTAACCACACTTAGCATGCTTCTTCCTCCTGCAGCATTCTCTCGATCTGGTTTTCTTTTTACTCCTTCCTTGTGTCTTGCTCTGTAATCCTGGCTCTTGATTCCCAGTTTGATTCTGCTTTAGTTTTTCATTTTCACTACTGACTTAGTCACCTGGAACTGTTGACCAGCTTCCACAGCCCAGCTTTGGCCTGATGCAAGATTAGAGCAACAGAGAGCAAACCAAGCTCCTCTCTGAATTGGTCCTCAGGCTCATGGGACCTTCCAATTATCTCATCAGCCTGTGCCTCGAAATGCACTAGCAGTTCTGTAGCAACTGGTGTGCCCCGGCATACCCTCCTGGAATTACTGATTTAAGCTTTAAAGATCTCATCGCAGCGGGTGAGATTAAAGCAGAATGGAAGCCAGTGACAACTGTAAAGCGTGCCAGAATGGAAAGTAAACCAAGGTGTGCTTATTTCCCTCCTTCGCTTTTGCATTGCAAACAGCCACACACAGGCGTCTGAGTCCAGTGGGGTGTGACCTTGCAGAGCATGAAGGGTTAGGAAAGACCTCTAACAGACGCCTTGGAGATCTGCTGCCCATTGGGCTGGACTAGCCTTCCCCATGCTCATGCCTGCTGGAGTTCTAGCCTGATAATCCAAAGAGTTAGGCTGAAATACATAAAGGTGGGTTAGATCAGGGCTCTCCAAGCCTTTCCGTTCATTGGTCTCCCTGGAATTTTGAGACTATATTGTGAGCACTTACACAAACTACAAAGTTTGACCATTCATAAAATGGCCACCATGGTGGGTTTGCCTCGTCTCAACGGCTTATTTTTCCAAAGGCAAACTGGTGAGACTAAAAAAAAGTAATTTGATCAAGAGCTTCAGTACAAGTCAAAAGTGGAGTCTGAGCTCCAAAGCCACTGTTGCGAGGGTTAGTGTGTTGGGCTGGAGCTCTGGGCTCAGGTCCCTACTTATGTTGTTCACTGGGTGACTCTGAGCCAGTTGCTCAGTCTCAGCCCAACCTACCTCTCAGGGTTGTTGTTGAAGATAAGAGTGAGAGGATTATAAGAATAAACTTTCAAGACTAAATTCCTTGAAAGTAAACAGGTGGGAAATAAAGATGCTGCTGCTGATGCTGATATGAACATTACATTAAACCCAAAGGAAGGAAGTATAAAAGATAACTCTGCACTTTGCAGGACACCAGCAAATCAATCAATATAGATTGATAGACAGACTGATAGACCGAGAAAGAGAGGGAGAGAGAGAGGTGGAATAAAAATCAAAATGGGCAGAAGAGGCATCTGCAGGCAAACTGATGCTCCAGAGCACCACGTTGGATGCCCCAGGGCTGAACTGCACAGTGCTTTATCTTAGGAAGTCGTATATGCACCTCTTACAGCATTGAGGAGTTGTGCTCTGTATATAAAATGCATGTTACATATTCTAAAAATAAGTATTTACCAATATGCAGGACAAGTAATTGCCTGATTTTTGAACAAGTGATTGTTCCCTTTACTTAGTTAGTACAAGAGTGAATATGCTGCCAAGTTTTGAATAATTTCACAGCTTTAATTTGCCTTTGTTGGTTGGCTTGTAATCTTGCTGCTACAAGAGGAAGAGGCAAAGTCAGCTTTCTGCTCTCAACTCCGTGACTTTTCTCAGACTGCTGACAGGTTTTTGACTTCTGTTTTCATGTCCCTGCCCGGAAAGACAGCTTCAGGTTTCCTTCTTTCAGATCTGCTGGCCTTGTCCTGTGTTAGTGAATCAGCCCAGCTGAATGCAACATGGGCCCTGTTTTTACAGTACTCTGGATAGAAGGAGGGGCATGCTCTTCTTGGCCTTGCCTCCCAGCTTCTATCTGGAAATGACCGCATTCATCCCAGAGCCCATGTGGAATCCATATTCTAGAGAGATTGAGGCCGTGAGAGACACGCAGAGTGATATCCACATGCGTGTGCATTTATGTTCCTTGCAAGCTGGCCTTTAAATATCCCGAGTTCAGGGGCAGGGCAAGTTGGCACAATCCTACCCCCCAACACACCACAATTAATGTCTACATTGATGAATTCACAAAGAGGACTATCATGAGGGACCATGTGAAGAAGAGAGAAAGCAGATCAGACGAAGAGCACGCATGCGGTCCTAGGTCAGGATCTTTCTTCTATAGTCCAAAAAGAGCAGAAAGGCTCAGAGGTTTATTAAGAAAAGAATTCTGTGCATGTTTAGAAAGAAATAACTCCTTTGATTCTGGCTGGGAAATGCTGGGAGTTGCAGGAATTATTTGCCCCCAAACATGCATAGGATTGTGCCCTAAGCCCCAGATTGGCCATATCTAGCTAATGAACGGCTCCCAACTTCGTGGGTAACAAATTTTTCAGGCCCATTGCTGCACATATTTCCCCACCTCCTGCCCTCTTCAGTCCTTGTTGCCCATAATGCAATTTCTTAAAATGTAAAGCTAACATTCCTGGGGAAAAGGGACTTTCGTCCTTTTTGGTTCATGTTTGCTGCAATCATGAAGGATATGGAGGCAGCGGAGATGAAAACATTTCCCTTGGTATGGGAAATGCATTTCTTCAACCTCACGTACCTGGACGCTGCTTCCAGAATTCCTTGAAGGACTTACCTACGAGTCTGAAGGGAGCAAAACAAGCAGAGCAGTTGCACCAGTGGCCCCTCTCTCCCCAGCCCTCTGCTGCTTATTCCCTTGGGTTGTTTTAAGAATTTGCTGCCTGTGCAAAGACTGCACTGGGGATCAGGTCATTGTCTGCCTGACTGGGTAGACAGGGCAGGCGGGAGCACTTTAAGAGGAACAGGGCTTGTGGTTTCATTAGAGAGAGAAAAACCATCGGTGGACAACGTTTGGCAAGCTATTGTGAAGTGCCATCTCTCTCCTAAAAAATATTTTAGCTGTTGCCAAAGGTCATTCTAAGCCTCAGAGAGGAATGAAAACAAGCAGGCAAGAAGGTTATTAAAACTGCTCATGTCCCTGTGCTATTCCTTTGGAGATTCCCTTACTCTGTTTTTCATGCTGAGAGTATAGCTGGACTGGAATTGGGGGGAAAGAGCATTATCGCTCGAGAAATTAAGCAAGTGGCACATATAACCTGAGAAATGAATTCGTAGATATCTGGGAATTGTATCGTGTACTGACATGACTGGCATGAGAATTGGGCAGAATCCAGCCTAATATCAGACAAGCTGATTCAACTGTTAGCCATGATTAATTCCCCTCAAAGCCAAGGCAATGTTCAGCCTTACGAAAAATTTGAGCCTTGCTCCTGTTAAAGAAAGTAAGGAGAACCCTGATGCATCAGGTCAGGGCCCTGATCTCACCCACCCACACCACGTCCAACAGGTTGCTGTGGAAAACCCAGGTATGATTTGCGTTGCTTCCGGATCAGTAATTAGTCGACCTGCATCCCCTTATACTCCCTAAATTTGTTGAATTCTCTTTTACAGTAAAGCATATTGGTGAATTGCATTGTTAAACAAGGTACTCCGCGGACAAGTATTTCTTTTTGTATATTCTGCATTTCCCATCAAACAGCCTCATGGGATGGTTATGACCTATAAAGCCCTTAACGTCTTGGGTCCTGGTTACCTGAAGGAGCGCTTACGTCCATATGTGCCCGCCCGCCCCTTGAGATCAGCAGGAGAGGCCCTTCTCTGGGAACCCTCCGTGAAGGAAATTAGGAGGGTAGGTACTTGGAGGAGGGCTTTCTCTGCGGTGGCGCCCAATCTATGGAATGTGCTCCCCAGAGAGGTCCGCCTGGCACCGTTGTTATTTGTTTTTCAGCGCCAGGCAAAGACCTTTTATTCAAACGTTATTTTAATTGTTAATACTATTTATTTATTTTATTCTTTGGCCAGGGCGACTTAAATTATACTGTTTTATATTGTGTTTATTTATTTATGATTGTGAGCTGCCCTGAGGCTTTGGCGAATGGGGTGGCATAGAAGTCTCCTAAATAAATAAATAAATAAATAAATAAATAAATAAATAAAAGATTGGGTTTCAGTATTATGGGAGAAGGAGAAAATACCTCCCTTCTCCCTTTTTCCACATGCTGTGTGATTTGCAAACCTTTGTCAAGACTTCCTGGAACTCTCCTTTCAGTGACAGTTAAGCTGGAATCCTAAACGCATCTCCTCCATGGAAGTAAATCCCATAGAATTCAAGTGGATTTGCTTCCAAACAGACATGTAAGATTGGGCTGTTTGGAAGCTGGAGGCTGTTGGTCATAACTAACTGGAGCTGAGTCTGAGGCAGAGTGCTTTGACAATGGCCTCTAACCAACATCGTGCAAGCTGATACCTACCTCGGCAATGGGATTTGACCTTCCTGCTCCCCCTTCTGTATTTCCTTCTCCTCCAGACCTGCTGTGGAAAATCTTCTGGAACAAAATTAAAGTGTACGTGATGAGCAGCAGGGGAATTCAATCAAGTTCTTCCGCCCACCCCATATATGTAGAACTTTGCACATTTTAGTAATCTTTTCTCAAAATCGAACGGAAAGAAATCTCTCTTGCATCTTAAATAGTATTCAGGAGCAGTATTCTATATAAAGCTAAGTGTGGACTGTAGGATATATTTAGAGAACCATGCTATTTTGAGCTTTCAAAGGAATATGAGTGTACGAGCCATGAAACCTGTTGACAGGCAAACATCAGCCCATGGATTACAATGGACAAGTCCCTAAACTAAGTTGTGGCTATAATTTCAGGCACTCTTGTCAGACCAATAGTAAAGCAGCAAAAGCAGCTTCGGGCCAATATAAAGCACATGGCAGGTCTATCGCAGCGATGCATTCATGATTCATAAAGGGGAAGCACTACAAATTTTGTGCCTATTTTCACCTGAGCATGTGTCATCAGATAGGAAAGGTTTTCTTCACCCCATGAATCAGTGTACGCAGTTCTCTCCCCCTTCTCTTTCACACACACACACATTAATTTGAGAGCATGCCCACTGGTGTATTTTCCAGAGATTACCCTTCCCACCAGGCAGTTCATTTCCAGAATTAACCCACTCAGGTTGATTTTCCCAGCTCTGGCCACGAGCAAAGGCACAGAGACACCTGTGTACACACACATGCATTTTACACATAATGGGCTAATACAAAATGTGGGTCTGCCACTTCTAAGCATAGTCCAGCTTTGAGAGGATACATAGATCATGGGTGCACATTTTAACTAGACAATAAACTTCACTTGGGCCATTTTATTGCCAAGTTATTTATATCACTAATATCCCTGATAAATTTCTCTATAAGTAATGATTTATATGAACTGTAATCATAGTACTGAGGTTCAGGGATGTCTAAATCCTAAACGAGGACAGATATCCTCATTTTCTCCTGCCTATAATTGCACATAATCAGCAATGCACCCTGTCATTGTTTCTTTCCTACTTTTAAAATGAAGGACTGTTTTCCTCTTATCAGCAGGAGATCCAGGAAATGGGTATTTAAATATTGGCTTCTAAAGCTGGCAATTTTTATTTACTACAATGTCAGGTCAACATGTGTTAGTTCCAAAGAAGAGAAACAGATGTTCCATTTAGGCACATTTAAATCACACAGACCCCCACTGAACTCCTGGTTCAGTGCAACATATGTCATTTTACACCTTGTTTTTCACAGGAATTTGTGTTTGAGAACGTGCGCGGCAGACTTCCCAGGTCTCTGATTAAATCTCTCTTACTTATAGTCCAAATATTGCTGCATGTTCATGTTGTCCTTTTTGCATTATTCCATGGACATAATTAGAACGGACAAAGATACCTGAGAAAGATGCTAGCTTGTTTAATCAAGCTATTAAATAGCAGATAAAAATGTCCGAACACAGATAATGAAGTCTGACATTTAACCAACCTGCAAGATGCCAGTACATTATTTTGAGTAAAGAGAAATACAATTTCCACCTGACCTCAGGACATTACCTACACGCCTAATATGAGGTTAGCTGCTCTACATCTTAACGCCTTCTCCTTATTGGCAGCCTTATGTAGAATTATGGGATGTCAAGCCAAGCACAGAATGCCAAAGCAGTCATAAATGGGGAGGCATAGACAGTTGCTAATATTACTTATTCTAGAGCTGGCACGTACCTCTCAAGCCAGATGGAAAGCCTGGCATGCAAGGCAGGGGTGCTTCAACCCTCTCCACCTATTGCCATGGGCCTGAGCTGGTTTAGGCCCCAAGCCTGCAATCTTTTACTGCAAAATAGGGATAAAAATGGAAGAGCTGTGTTGGATCAGACCAAAAGCACATCTGGTCCAGACTTCTGTCAACACAGTGGCCAACAAACTGCTTTTCGGATACCACAGCTTAACCAAATTGCAACAGCACATTCAGTTCATGTCTCCCTGAAGGTGTGGGGACTGGTGTACATAGATACTGTAAGCAGAATGCAGCAATCAGGACTAGTAGCCTTTTAGCATCATTCTAGTATTCTAAGTGTGATTGCACCATAGATTTGTATAAGGACAGTATGATGCTGGCAGCTTCATTTTGGATGCCTTTCTTGATTAGACCTAATATGGAATTTACCCATTGCAGAGCAGCCACATGCTAGGGTAATATTGGTTCAGAATAGAGCTGCCAGGGTACTAACAGGAACTATTCACATACAACACCGGTCCTCTATTGCTTTCACTGGCTACCGATTGAAGTCTGAGCCCAATTTAAGGTGCTGGTGATGACCTATAAAGCCCTAAGCGGCTTGGGTCCTGGATACCTGAAGGAGCACCTTTTCCCCTGTGTGCTCTCCCACACCTTGCGATCTGAGGAGGCGTGCTTCGCCAGGAGCTCTTCTTGAAAGAGATGAGGAAGGTGACTACCCAGAGAAGGGCCTTCTCTGTGGTGGCGCCCCAGCTGTGGAACATGCTCCCCAGAGAGGTCTGCCTGACGCCAAAGTGTATTTCATTTCGGTGTCAGGAGAAAACCTTTTTATTTTCCCACTATTTTAATTGCTAATTTGTTTTAATTGGTGGTTTTATACTGAACATTGGATGCTATGCTATTCCTATTCTTATTTCTATTTTTATTCTTTTTTATTAATGCTGTTCTAAACCATCCTGACACATCTGTGATGGAATGGTGTAGAAAAGTTTTACATACATACATACATAAATACAATTTTCATTGTATAGTCCAGCACAATCCCAAGATCTTTTTCCTTGACATTCACAGCTATCTCAGATCTCATCTATTTGTAAACACAATCATATTATTTTACCCAGCATGCATCACTTGCTCGCCTTGAACTGTGTTGGCCATTCTCATCCTCACAGTTCTAAGATAACTTTGGAGCTTTTTGCAACCTGTTTCTGATTAAGCTACTGTAAATAGTTAAGTGAAAGCATGTGTGTCTGAACTAGTTCTGGTCAAGTTATAGAGGACTTGCTATTCAACATGTCTAGTACCTATGGAAAAACGGCTAGGTCACTGGATAATTCCATCTATGGGGGGGTTTTGTTCTTAGCAAAGGCTTATATTCCAGAGCCATGATCTATTCTCTACCATTTAAATCAGAGTTCCACAAACTGGCCCGTTTTCACTATGACCAGTTCTGTCAGAATGTCAAAACTTTCCAGGCTTGGTATGAGCTGCTTACCCATGAGATGGGCAAGAGCACTAAAAACAAGTTTAACAACTAGATGGGCCATTTGTTAAAATCTGCATTGCCCAGATGTGATTATTAATATGTACTCCAGGACTTTGAAAAGACAGCTTAGTAATAACACATAGTGACAATTAGCCTCAAGCCCACAACATGGCATCTCAGAAAGCCATACTAAAGAATAACAAAAGTTATCTGCACGTGATTTCTTTGCACAAAGTCATCAGGAGGCGCATGGTATAGCTGAGGTTCCACCCACTTCCAGCACATGACCCTTAATATATGGGCTCATAATATATTATGTTTTTCAGTGGGTAAAGTTTCTACACACATGAGTTCATTTCGGAAAAATGTACGTCTTCACAGGCTTTCCTCTTGTTGTTGTTGTTAGTCGCGAAGTCGTGTCCGACCCATCGTGACCCCATGGACAACATTCCTCCAGGCCTTCCTGTCCTCCAGCATCTCCCAGAGTCCACCCAAGCTCACACCAACTGCTTCAGTGACTCCATCTAGCCACCTCATCCTCTGCCGTCCCCTTCTTCTTTTGCCATCTATTGTTCCCAGCATTAGACTCTTCCTCTTGGTGGTTCTAAAAGATGTATTTCTCTGAAAAACAGTGTTTGTTAGGATGTGCAATAATTTTGTATGGACTTAACAAATTGTGCATATGATTTGAATATGCATGCCTGCAAAACATGAAAGCAAATTCAGTTCACAATCCAGCCTGCAAATCGAAGCATGCATTCTCTGGAAATGTTCATAAATTCTTGAGCACCTGATCACATTTTTAAAATATGCAAAGGTGGATGAGAAATTAAACAGCAATTGTGCAACTTTTAAAATCTCTAACTTAAGTCTACAGGGAAATTTGCACACAAGTGTTTTTTTTTTAATGTTTGGTCACATTCAATTGGCACAGTTTCCCACCCATTCGAAATGAAGAGAGATTTTATCAGTGAGCATAAATCAAGAAAAGACAGGTAGCAAGTTCTGAGAAACTGCATGAACATGAACCTCACTTATTGACACATCCCTAATATTTTCTATATAGGAAAGTAGGTGTTTGAAGTATGATTGATGTAAAGTTCTTGTTCTGCTACTGATTCATTTTTAGCTATTACGTTTTCATTTCCCCCCAGCCTAAATGGCTTGTTTTTCTACAGTTAGACTGTTTTCATTAATCACCTTAAACTGTGGATTAGAACAAGCTTTTCAGTTATGCCATCTTTTCAATTAATATGGCAAAAGATCAATGCATATATATGCATATATCAATGCAAGACCTTGATATAGACATTAATGATGAAGAAAGTTTGCCCATCAAGATGTTTCAGGACTATCCCTCCCTTCACTCCCTTCA
Source organism: Varanus komodoensis (assembly GCF_004798865.1). NCBI lineage: Eukaryota > Metazoa > Chordata > Lepidosauria > Squamata > Varanidae > Varanus > Varanus komodoensis. The sequence continues at coordinate 5,227,506 of NW_025335780.1, forward strand.
CCCATAGACTAAACTGGACTGATAGGAGTCGTACTCCACCAGAATCGGGAGCGTCACATATTCCCCAGAATTCCCTGCACCCATCTTTTTCCAGCAGGCAATTAAGTGGTTTTATACAAGTACAGAATAATGCATCTAGTTTTGTAAATGAATCCATTCAAATGAAATGATTTATAACTCCCATGAATGAATATCATTGGAGACTGAATTCATCTTCTTTGAAATGAATTGACAACATGCCTGATTAAAAAAAAATACTGATGATAAATGAGTTCCTACAGTGCATCCAAATACAAGAAGACCCATGCACACCCATAAATCATCCCCCAATCCTTAGCCTGATGTTTTTCAAGGATTGCTCTAGAGAACCCAGAGGTTTCTTAGAAGCTTGTCAATGGCACTTCCTGAAGAAGAAGGTCATTCATGAGGAACAGAGTTAGCTGCAAAGGATTTTCCCTTCCTCTAGATCTCCCCCTGCAATACTGGGGGTTTTCTCCATTCATACCAAAGCCCAATAGATCCCCCCCTCCACTGCCCCACATTAACTGACAATGGTATGTATCCTACAGAGCAGCGGATTCTGAAATGCACTAAAGTTCTATGACAAGGAGACCCCAGCTCTTTTCCACCCCATGCACACATTTGGGAACCTGTGAAACCCCTGTGGGAACTACCATGGAATGCCCATCCCCTCTTATTCAGCAAACACAGTTTTGTGCCTATTCGATATGGCAACATTTCTTCTATGAGATATTGTCAAATTTGGCAAACCTCATGCGGTGAAACACAGCTACTGGCAATGACCTTCTTTTTGGGAAAATCTTATCAAACCTTGTTGGTATTTGTTTTTCTGGAAGAGTTTTTAATATTCACTTGATACACCCATTAAAATTATTTACCTGCTTCATTGGAATTTACAAATAGTCAGTATAAAGAGGTTATCTATATTCTCTTGACAGCTTAAGGACAGATATTACAACTTTGGAAAGATAAACATTCATTTGGTATAGCACAATGGATTGAGGGCCATACAACACTTGCAATGGGTAGCATGGAGATGCCACTTTCAAATGGATGCTTGTTAGGATATTGGGTCTGGTTTTGTTAAAAGGTATGTATAGCAAATTGGTCAGGTATTAATGGATGAATTTCAGTTACTGAGGCCCGATGATGGGGACAAGGTGCTTGGACAAGTATGTCCCACCATCTGCTTACTCAACCCTTGCCCTTCGTGGCTGCTGACCAAAGTCAAACACGGGATTGGTTCCTGGATCCTGGAGGTTATTAACGCCTCTCTGAGGGATGGCTGGGTGCCCGCTCCTTTAAAGGAGGCTGTAATCAGGCCTGTCCTAAAGAAGGCATCTCTGGATCCAGAGATGGCTGCCAGTTATAGACCGGTGGCCAACATTCCGTTTTTGGGCAAGGTGTTGGAGCGGGTGGTGGCGAGACAACTCCAAGCACTCTTGGATGAAACTGATCTGAACCCATTTCAGTCCGGCTTCAGACCTGGGTAAGGTACTGTATCTGCCTTGGTCGCCCTGTATGATGACCTGTGCAGGGAGAAAGACAGGGGGAGTGCGTCCCTGTTGGTCCTCCTGGACCTCTCAGCAGTTTTCGATACCATTGACCATGGTATCCTCCTGGATAGGCTGGCAGGACTGGGAGTATGAGGCATTGCTTGGCAGTGGATCCGCTCCTACCTTGAAGGCTGATTCCAGAAGGTGGTGCTGGGGAACTTTGGCTCTGTGCCATGCCAACTTTGTCATGGAGTTCCACAGGGATCCATTTTGTCCCCCATGCTATTTAACATCTACATGAAACCGCTGGGAGAGGTCATCAGGAGGTCTGGGCTGCGGAGTCATCAGTATGTTGATGACATCCATCTCTACCTCTCTTTTTTAACTAATCCAGGTGAGGCAGTGACTGTACTGAACCGGTGCCTGGCCAAGGTAATGGGCTGGATGAGGGCCAATAAACTGAATCTCAATCCAGATAAGACAGAGGTTGGAGGTTCTGTTGGTCGGTGATTCAAGCTCCTGGGTAGGTGACTTGGGCCTTGCCCTGGGCAGGGTTGCACTCCCTCTAATGGACAGGGCCCACAGCTTGGGAGTGCTCCTCGACCTGGAGCTGTTTTTGGAAGCCCAAGTGACAGCGGTGGTGAAGAGCACTTTCCTTCAGCTTTGGCTAATCTATCAGCTGCGTCCCTACCTGGAGAAGGATTACCTAGCAACAGTAACACACACATTGATTACTTTCCGGTTGGATTTCTGCAATGCGCTCTACGTGGGGCTGTCCTTGAAGACAGTCCGGATACTTCAGATGGTGCAAACAGAGCTGCCAGGATGCTGTCAGGGACTGGGCGTTATTCTCATATAACCCCAGTCCTCTATCAGCTCCACTGGCTTCCCATCGAAGTCCGGGCTCAATTCAAGGTGCTGGTTATTGCCTATAAAGCCCTAAATGGCTTGGGACCAGGATACCTAAAGGAACAACTTCTTCCCTATTTGCCCCCCACCCACCCCCTGAGATCAGCAGCAGAAGCCCTCCTCCGGGAACCCTCTGTGAAAGACGTTAGGAGACAGAGTACTCAGAGGAGGGCCTTCTCTGCGGTGGTGCCTCGTCTATGGAATGCGCTCCCCAGAGAGGACCGCCTGGCGCCATCATTATATGTTTTTCAGTGCCAGGTTAAGACCTTTTTATTTAATCAATATTTCAATATGTTTTAATATTGAATTTTGTTATTGTATTTGCAGCCAGAGTGGGCCGTCAATTTATTTATGCTGTTAGTCATCCAGAGACATTAGTGATTGGATGGCATACAAATTTCAGAAATAAATAAATAAATAAATTTTAAAAATTGTGAGAAAGTAGTCTGCATTTCATGCATAGTCATTGCTATGGATAGATACAAATACACTTGGCCAGCCGATTCCAGAAAGTGGTGCTGGGGGGTTGTTGTTTGATGCTATGGTAATCCTCCATCGTATCCCCATGCTATCTGGAATCTACAGGATACTGTTGGGGGAGATTACCTGGAGTTATGGCTTGAGGCGTCATCAATATGCAGACGACACTCCACTCTACCCCTCTTTTTCATCAAACCGAGGTGAGGCAGTGGCTGCTCTAAATCAGTGTCTGGGCTTGGCAATGGACTGAATGAATGGCAATAAACTGAGACTCAATCCAAACAAGATGAAGGTTCTATTGGTGGGTGTTTCATCCATCCAGTTGGGTGATAGTTGACCTGTTCTGGATGGAGTTGCAGTCCCCCTGAAGGAGCAAGTTCATACTTTGTGGGTGCTCCTGGATACAGAAAGTTCGCTTGAGTCACAAGTGAACTCAGTGGCATGGAGCACCTTTTCTCAGCTTATGTTGATATATCAACTACAACCCTACCTGGACCAAACCTAACTACAGTAGTCCACACTCTGGTAATCTCTTGTCTAGAGTACTGCAATGTGCTGTACATGGGGCTCACTTCGAAAAAGGTCAGGACACTTCAACGGATTCAAAATGGGGCAGCAAATCTGCTAATGGGGACTGGCTCATGAGAACGTATTACTCCAATCCTCTTTCAGCTGAACTGGCTGCCAGTTGAAGTCCAGACCTGATTCAACGTCCTACATTTAAATCCCTAAATGGCTTGGGACCAGCTTATCTGAAGGAAGGGCTCATCCCTTATGTACCCAAGGCCTAGGGTCAACTTCTGGGCTCAACGTTTAAGCCCAGATCATTGATTCATAGAATCATACAGATGGAAAGGGCCTGGAAGGCCATCGAGTACAATCACCTGCTCAGTGAAGGACTCAGATCTCCCATTCAGATTCTAACAAGGTCTAACTCTACTTAGCTTCCAAGATTAGGCAGGATCAGGCACTTCAGGCTATATGGAAACTTTCTTCAGGAGTTCCCTCCACAGGAAGTAAAAGGGTGGCTACCAGGAGAAGGGCCTTTTTGCTTGTCGCATCCCCAACTATGGAAGGAGATTTTCCAAGAGGTGCACCTGGCACCAGGTAAAAAGCATTTACTTTCCCAGAGTTTTAATCGCTAACTTTAATCTTAGTTTCAATATTGCATTGTATTTTGTACTGCCCTACACCTCTGTGCTAATCGGATTGCAGTTGCTTTGGTCTTGTCACTGTGTTTTATTGTTTATTGTTTCATTGTTCTTTTGTCTTTTTTTTTTTTTTGGTTATATGTTTCTACTTTTAACTTTTGTTAATTGCCCCAAGATCCCTTGGCCATTGGGCAGTATTAAAGTGAAATAAATAAATAAATAAATAAATAGCTAAATAAATAAAATGGTGACCTGTGTTCTATGGAAAGAACTCTAGGTTATATTTTTGAGTGGATACATAGTTCTAAGAGAGAATCAACTCAGCTATTGGGAGTGTAACTTTGCATCCACCCTGCATGGTCATATGCCTGTGAACTTCAGAGGAAGATGATGAATGGCAGGCTCTCTGTCTTTCCAAAAAGACGTACCACCAGTATTCTAACTAATGGACCCATTCTATGCTTGGATTCCACAGCAGAGCTGGAAAACCACCAATCCAAAAACATAAATGGTTTTATTGGAATTTCACAACGATGGTTTAATTCCAGTACTAATAGAACTAATAAAGGTCAATTGCATTCAGAAAACATCAAACAGCTGAAAAGAAGTGATGATCCTCTACAAAGTCTGTATTTCAAAATGAGTTAGGGATAAAGACTTTATAGTCTCTGTACACCTCCTAATTGCCCTTCTGTTGATTATGTCAGTCAGAAAGACTTCATTTGTGATGTGCTTAATCTGCTGTATGCTGTAATGCATTACTCTCTACTGATCTATTCATTTAAAACTCCTGCCCTCTTGTAAATAGCAAGGGACCAATCCTGCCTGTTCTTCTCGAGGCAGTATAGTTGGGGTGCAATGCTGTTACAGCATAGAGTCTCCACACTTTTTTTCTGGCTCTTGCAACAAATGCCAGTCTCTGCATCTTAACTGTATGTGCCAGTAAGAACTGCACAAATGGAATATCTGAACTTCATCGGTGCTGCTTATATTTAGTATGCAGAAGCTGTTTGGGCTGAAATGCTATTCTTAGCCTTTAACTGCCAAAAAATCGAACATCACTGAATATTCAAACCATCTGCAGTCAATCCTTCAAATGTTTATAACACTGCCTTGACTATTGGCTATTTTCAGCAATGTCATGGCAAGATGTGGTTTTCCTATCTCCAAATTGCAGTGATTGCAGTGATAAATTGCAGTGATAAATTAGGGGTCAATTGATCTATTGGATAGTCTGCTTACAAATTTGATTTCCGATGCATTTGATGGATTGCTTAAATCCTGGGTCTCAGAATCTGCTTGGCATGAACCGTCTCTTGACCTGAATGCATCCCAAAAACCTCTTGACTACCAAGGTGTTCTTTGTAGGAAGAACATATTGGGAAACAGTTATTTGTAATATTTGGGGCATATATCCATATATTGTGTGTGTCCATTATAGTATCCTATCTGCTGGTCTGCTGGTGCTGTACAAAAACACAATTTCTGTTTTTGGCAGCAGCTTTATAATATCACGTTTAGGGCCTTTCAGTCATGGCATCCCATTTGTGAAATCGGCTTCCCAGAGATGTGTGCCAAGGACCTTCTTTCTACACATTTCAATGTCAGGCAAAGATTTTTTTTTTATTTTTGGAGTATTTTAACTGTTGATAGTTTTAATTCAAATAATTCTAATTTTATATTGGTATTTTAACTGATTAGTTTCAAAATTCCAATTGTTATTCAAATGTAAAATGTTATCCAATCTGACTATTGCATGAAGTCAACAGGGTTGGTGCTCTTGTGGCTGGAACTGATTGATGTTTTATTTAATGGATTTGTTAATGTTGTTGAATTTTTTAATGTTTTGCTTATTTTTTTAAAAAAATTCTGTAAACCATCCAGAAAGCCATGTGGCTACTGTGACAGTCTATAAATCTTGAAATAACTAAAGAACTACATACATATTTTAAAAATATGAACTTCCTTGGGAAGAGCAACCTTGAAAAATGGCCTACAGAGGCTTAAATAAATAAAACTTGCACTAGAACTGTAATTTTATTATTTATTACAGGCAGTTTTATCTCGTCTGATCGCCGAGTGCTCAGGATGGCTTACAAAATATAAAAGTACAATATAAAATATAAAATACAATATAAAACCTCAATTATTAAAACAGTATAAAACAGATCACAAACTTAAGAAAAAGGAGGAAAAAATAGGAAGTGCGACTGTGAAGGGAAAAATCCTAAAACATCTAAAACTGTTGGTTATTAAAATAATGGTTGAATAAAAAGGCCTTTACCTGGCGCCGGAAAGAGTATAATGTCGGTGCCAGGTGGACCTCTCTGGGGAGCAGATTCCATAAACATGTGAAAGGTGTCTATAAAAGCATAACCATAGGGAGAATACCTCCATTGACCCTTGTTACCTACACTGAAAGATGGTTGTGGATAACCTGGTGGGAAGAACTCCATATGCAAATCTTGGGTTGTTGAAAGAAAGATGGGAAGGACTGCAATGCATCACTGAATAAATAAGGAACTGCAGTCTAGGGCTGGCCTTATTTTTAGGGTAGCAGGATTGCAGGTTCTTGGCGTATATTGGCAGTGTTGATCATAACAGGGTGGACTAATCTTTGCTCATCTTGAGTCTGTCCACAGATTTGCCCAAGCAGCGCCTTTGAATGGATGTAGGATTTTGACATGTGCATGGATTTCTCTCTCTCTCTCTCTCTCTCTCTCTTTGCAACTCTTTCGATGGAAGAAAGAAATCCATAAATGCATGTCAGAACACACATAACTATTCATCATGTGAATAAGTGGAAGAAATTGTGTGTATTAAGGCTTTTCCATTCAAGCATAGTCCATCACTGTAGTACAGGTAGTAACTCGGATGTGTGACCAGCCCATCACAAATTTAGCATCACTATTTATTACCATCACAAGCAGTGACGGTAATATTGAAGCTCTTCTGCAAATTATGCATTAGATCACCAGTGGGTGCATTCTAACATTGAAAACATTAAAATAGCTCCGCCAAAATTTCTGCTATCAGGAAGACGTATGGATTCTTCAGACACTGAAAATGTGAGGATCACTGGTACAATTTTGAGGGAGAAATAGCAGAGTACAAACATTTCTGTTAGAATAAAAAACCCATGTGAAACATGAGTTTACAAATGCTTGGCCACTGTTTAGAATTGTTTGGCAACTATTAATATATAATTTATTAGGATATTTCTGGATGCAAATGGCTATCTATTTTGGCTGCTGTTTAATGGAGGCTTTTCATTTATCATTGGCCGATTTTGGCATACAATGGAGGTGTGAAGATAGCATGGGCGGAACGGTACTTCTACCCATGTGATAGATATTGTGATGGGTAAAGTGATCCTACCAAGCTAAATGGCTTAGGGCCTGGTTACCTGAAGGAGCGTCTCCTTCCATATGTGCCTGCCCACCCCTTAAGATCTGGGGCAGAGGCCCTTCTTTGGTTGCCCTCCCAGAAAGAGATTAGAAGGGTGACTACCTCGCTCCCCAGAGATGTTTGCCAGGTGCCATCACCTTCTTCTTTTCAGCGCCAGGCCAAAACCTTTTAATTTTCCCGATGTTTTAAGACCTGACTGTTTGACTTGTGGTTTTACTGTTAGCTGAATTTTTAGGATGCTGCGTTTTAATTTTTTACATTTTGTATTGTTAAACCATCCCAAGACTTCGGTAATGGGGCAGTATATACAAGTTTTAAATAAATAAAATAAATCAGAAATACCACATTCCAAATTGGTTCTTGTGTGAGTAATCCATCCATCCATAATCAAATGTAATAGGACTTGTGACTAAGCACATATTCCTGTTACATATATTGGATCACATCCCGAGGTGACCTTCATTGAGCACAAGTCCTCTTTGTTATGCTACCTCTGGCTTAGCACACTGTCTTTGCTGGAAAAAGAGAACTGAATCTCAAAAAGGTCTTTCAGTTTACATAGAATGCTGCAAAATGTTTCAGGCATAATTTCTTCTGCTAGCCCCAGCCACTTGAGAAATCCATCTGTAGCACATCTTCAGATATAACTATGGTGCATGATCCAAATGCCCACATATCATTAAGGCCAGAATATGTTTTCTTTCAGCTATATGTGGATGAAGTATTTCCATTCATAATGCCATAAGCAAGATGGACTTCTTATGATTCTAATGGCATACGTGTTTACTTCTACTTTCCATTCGTTTTCATGGGATTTAAATTCAAATGTGCATGGAGTGGGAGTCTTGGAGCGAATATAGATGAACATCTACCAAGTGGTAACTTACCATGAAGCGTATGTCTGATTATTCGCCTGCTAAATGATAAGAAGTATTTTACCAAATTGCCATACAGGGAATCAGGAGTGAATACAGGCCTCATTCACATGTGCATGCAATTAAATATTAATACACGTTTCACATCTGGGAAACGGTGGCATTTATTTATTTATTTACTTACTTACTTACATGTATTTATAGCCCACCCATAATTGCTGAGGCATATATTCATCCCCTTCTGCCTTGCTTTCAGTTAGAGCTTTGATGCATAAATGGGTCGGCATAATGCCAGGGAAGGAAAGGCTTCTACATTCACTTTACAGGAACTTCATGCACACATCTTATTGTCCCCAAATTGGGCAGGTTCACACAAGGTGTATTAAGAAGTACGTCTGACGGAGTGGCCGATAGTATACAGCTCAAGCTGCAATCTTATACTCATTCACTGAAGTGCAAGTCCAGTGGAACACAATTGTGAGGTTCCAGCCAAGCTTTTCTCTCTGACATGAGAGAATAGCATGCCTAAAACCGGGTGTTATTTACAGTTTGAGCACATGCCAACATGTGACCTTCTATTTTCTGATCTGTAAATTAAGTATAATTTAGATTTGATGGTTTTCCCATTCGTTATCATTCTCAACTGGGATGTGGGTTCGCTTATGCCTTTTCAACTTGAACAAAACTAAAATGTTTGACCTTCCCATTAAAAGAATAAACTTGCATCATGTATTAATATTTAATTCTACACTGAATAATTCTACATGGAAGACATTGAACCTGTCTTGTCCTTCACCTAGTGAGTTTTCTCTTTTTTAAATGCAACAATTAGCAGAACATTGTCATAACACCTTTCAAGAGAGTGAAGACAAAAGGATTACAATATTTTCATTAACTTAAAACTGGGTAGGTGGAGGTTGACTGTGCTTTGTTAAAAGGCGAGACAGGCAAGATGCTTATTTGATTAACATGCTGAATTAGCTTATCTGTTTTATAAAAGGGTAGAGAGTGACTTACAACGTTAACATGCTTGTGTATTGAATGTTCAGGGCTTGAATATGCATATGAACCTTACAGATGTTCCATATATATATTCTGTGTGCATATGTAAGCAATGAAGACCCCTCGTATGCATCTAAAACACCTGTATGGAGACCACACACATTTACAATTTTGGGGCACATACAACATTCTTGATAGGATTGGCATTCCTCCCCTTCCATGGCTCCAAATAAGTCAGACTGGAATGCACCATCCAGACCATATTTCGATAAAATCATGGCACAATGGGACACAGTGGTCGTCTTCTCTGCCCCCCACATATTCACTTTGCCTATAGGCTTTTACCCATAACATCATCCACTGCTTTGGGTCATAGTAGCTGCACCACCCTCCCCATATGATCCTGCCTGGCATCTTCATCTAATGGCCTTCCCTGAGTGCCCCACATACAGAAATTAGGCAGATAGCTACTCATTAGTGGGTCCAGCCCCAGCCTGTGGGAATGCCCTCCTTAGAAAAGTCCACCTGGCACCTACATTCTTAAGTTTTCAGTGCCGTGCCAATGACTTCTCATCTTCTCTAGCCCTTTAATCATGACCTGCTTCTTTCTCTATTTTTAATACTGTCTAAAAAGACCCTTATTTGTGCATTCAATGTTCAGAATGCTTAGCTTCTTTTTAATATTGTTCTAAATAGACTGTTTTTCCATTGCTTCTAGCAATCTTATTGAGTTTATTGTGTGCTTTCATTATGGAAGTTGCCTCAGGAGTTTCAGCTACAAGGTGACTCATAAGCTGGATAAATATTAAAAATGATGCAACATAGCACTGAACATGCAAAGGTCAGCCATTGTCATATCTTAGCTGAATATAGAGTAAGGATAAAAAACAGAGCTATACTAGGGGGTGGTTTGGAGACAACCTCATCAGTTTTAGTACAGCTCTAGCCCCTCTTTCCAGTGTGGGGTTCAGAGAAAATGCATGAGCAATCTTTTTCTCATCCCAAAGCAGTTCTGCACAGGAGAGTAGAGAATCGATGGCCACAAAACAGGGATACAGAAACCTCGTGGTTTCCAATTTGGCCTGCCAGCTTCTTCTGAGGATTTTTGTTTTTGCTTTTTTCTTTCTTGCTTGCTTGCTTTTTAGAGGCAACCCAACACTTAAAATTGAACTCTGCTTTTGCACTTGAGGAGACTAGTACAGAACTGAACTGTTTTGTATGCTCCGTGAGAAAACATTCAAGCTGGTACAAATTATTTTCAGCTCTAATCTCACCTCATGCCTTTTAGCCACATCCTGTGCTCTAATTCAGCCCTCAAAGGCTTTCCTGAATTGGACATTGTCCCGAAAACTTTCACTTAACCTGAAACAAAATATGGATTCTGAAGATGAGGATGAATGTCTGAACCCAGTATCAAATCTATAGTGAGAATGCTTTTGATATCCAATTCCATGAGGTTGTGCACTTCGGAAGAGAGTTATGAAGGATGGGGAGGTCAAGTTCAGTTAGGAACCGGAGGTGTTTGTGTAGCTTCACTGAGTCTGTAACAACTTGTCTAACCCAGTGTTCAGTGTTGATATTTATAAATTGCAAAGCTGGTCTTCTACCAAAAGATAAAAAACCCGGTGTGACTTCGGCTTTAGTGTTACATTAGTCTCCACCCTAAATTATGGAAAAGATATAAATAATATTCTGGTGTTTTGTTTCATTTCATTTTGTTTTACAAAATAAGTTATCAGTGCAGGTTGCAAACTCATGCTTTCCCTTTCTGTGTTATTGACATTTCTATATGTGCTGTATCAATGCTTGGAATAAAGGTTTCAAGTATTTATACAACACATTCATTCAGGTGAATTATACAGCATTTAAATACTTAAAATTACAAATAAATCTCTTGCTTTTTTGCATTAGCAATGTACATCACAAGTTCGAACATCTCTCTGAATATCTCTCAGTATACCATTATCTTACCAAATTATAAATTATCTAGATGTTGATATAAGTTAAAGGCTACATATTTTATAACTGAAACTAGGAGAGACAGAGAAGGGGTTTAGTTGTTAATAACGTTTTAATTATGCATCCTAAGGGACTTTATTTAATGTTTCTAGGGGTGGGAAAGGAAGGGATTATAGATAATGTTAAATATATGTTTCCCACACATTTTTGCTTTGCTTTTTCCTTTAATTTTCCATAAAGGAAACTTACAAAAAGTTTTAATTATAAAGATGCTGTTCAGTCATATAATTTCCATTCCAAGGATCACAGCAAGGGATTTTAATGTAATGTTGTTCTGTATAAGATTATTTCTTTTTAACAGTACAGTTGATAAGCATAATGTTTTATGCTTTATGTTGTATAATGTTTTAATTTGGGGATGCATTTACTACCTTGTTTCAAATGTATTCTAAATACCAGCTGCATTACTATTAATTTAGGTGGGTGTCTTTCTCCAAATAAAATCTGTTATACTGCTTTGCCATTCTTTCAGTGTCTTTTCAGTAAGAAGAACTAGAATGCTCAGGAAAAGAAAAGAAAAGAGGCAGTATTTTATTTTAATACTATTAATCCTGCCTTAGTAGATAAATATTCAGAGTAAATCACAGATCGATATCACCATATTGTGGTTTTTAAAAAAGAGAAAAGTTATTTTTACAAAGTTATTCAGCAGAGATATGCATTGCTATTGTCCATGTGGACCCCAAGATAAAATACAATTTTTTGTTATTCCATCTTAGCTTGTTTACCCAGAATGCTGCATTGCCTAGCCAAAGTTTTCCTGAACAGATTACTTTTTCTTTAGAAAGTACCATGGTGGGTGGTAGGACAGGATATTGGTCTTGAAATTCCATGCATCTGGCAAAGATGGGAGCCTTTCAAAGATCTGGGTCAGATAATAGAATGATGCAAAGAGGTAATCCTCTCCTTGGCTCATTGCTGAACATATCAGGATGTCTAGCAAAATTATGAAAGTCACTTTCTGGTACTAGCCACATGGAGCCTTTTCAGTATGAAAAGACATAGTGAGCTACTCTTGGCATACTGTTGTTGCCACTTTACTAAGAAACCGATTTGCATAATTGAAAATTTGGTTATTTCCCCACACTTTATTTTCCATCTGGGAGGAAGGGAAGGCCTGCCTGGCCTGACTGTTAAGGTGATTGTATGAACTAAGCCTGGGCCAAAAAGCAGATGTGTTATATGGTTAGATCATTTGCAGGGTGAAAAAACCTACTATTGCATAACTACCAATAAAATATCATAGGAAAAAGCAGCAATACTGGAAGTTTGATGGGTTATCAGACCATATGGAACCCTATGAGGTAGGCTTAGTTTTGCCTGCCTGCCTGCCTGACTTCCTTAAAAGCATCCTGCATACAGGGTGCCTCTCTCTGCATCTTTCTGCAGGTTATTATCCTTCTTGGAATGCATTGGAAGAGATCCCATGCCACCTCGTCACTTTCACAGCATGCTGGGTTAAGCAGCCAGGAGAAGCTACGTAAGGTTTGCTTTAAACCTCCTGCAATCATCTGGGAGGAACCAGTTCCCCCAAAGGCAGTCCAGCAGATGCAACCAGGAGAAAGTCTGGATGGAGCATTGCACATTTCTGAGCCACGCTAAAATGCATTTTTAATATTAAGCAGTGAGGAAAAAGAATCTTGCCCCCTTGTAAAGAGAAGGGTTATAAAATGCAGTTCTGCAGGAGTTCTCAGAGATGACATTCAAGTAGTGGAGCTAAAGGGAAAGGGGTCAAGGACGAAGGCAATATCGGTGGAGACAAAAATACAGAGGGATTTGCATATTTGAATTGCTAGTAATTAAGCCTTAGGACAGGCAGTGTAACTCTGGATAAAGAAAAATTGCACAGAAGCCAGGAAACAACCAAATGATCTGTGGTTTAGGGAAAGATGGTGGAGTCAGAGAAGTGGTATGAAGCTTTTTGGGGAACCTCTGGAAGCCATGACTGACCAAAAAAGAGACCCTGTGCTTGTGGTAGACGAAAAGCTCCTCCCAGTGAGTGGCTACTGCTAAATGCTATGTTAAGCATAATTCGGAAAGGAATTGGAAGTAGAATTGCCAGAGTTGTACCTCTCTTATGTAAATCGATGGCACAATCATATCTAGTGGATTTAGGTAGAGTTCTGGTTACTCTACCTAAACGAAGGAGATCGTGGAGCAGAAAGGGGAAACAGACCTATGAAAAACAAATGCAACCTCTTGAATTGTTGAGCTAGGAAAAAGTCAAGTAAGGGATGACATAATATTACTATTATTTTCTATGCCACCCTACAGTTGAACCTCTCTGGGAGGTTTAGACAATCCACAGAGATGTAGACCACTATGCACAATGTGGAGAGAATGGGGCATTTTTATTCCTCCCTCAGTTCTAGAACTTGAGCTTACGCCACAAAGTCGAGAAAAAAGGAAAGACTTCTTTGCACAGTGCATAACTGGATCGTGGATTTATGTCCACCTAATGTCACAATGGCCCCAATTTGGATGTCTTTAAAAGGGAACTGCACAAATTCGTGGAGGCAAAAGCTGTCCATGATTAGTAGTCCTGATGATTATAGTCTCACGACTGCGTGTGCCAATCGCTGGGGATCATTGGTAGGAAGATGTTGCCTCTTTTGGAGTTCCCAAAGGCGGCTGGATTGGCTCCTGAGAGGACAGAATGCTGAGCTAAATGGACTCCTGGGCTGATCCTCTTTGTTCCTACATGGCCAAGGGGACTGAACTGGGCCCACATTTTGACCTTCCCAACCTTCACAATTTTGGTGAGTTCTCCAGCTACAAATCCACCCACAGACATTGGCAGATTTTTTTTTTTTTATTAATGATGCTTCAGCTCACTGAAATTCTCCAAATTTTACTTCACCTCTTGCTTCAGCTCATACTCATTTTCACCGCCAACCTGTTGTTTTCACTTGGATTGAATACAGAAGTTTAAAAATGTACAGTTCTAACAAAGGAAAACTTCTTTAAAATGTAAAACACAAATACTCAGAACTCTAAGAATGCACACCATAAAGTATTTTTAAACAATGCATTTTAAAAGTTGCCTATATTAAATGGTATGTTCTGATGTTGTTATTATTATTATTTGGAATTTTTGTATGCCGTCCCATTCGCATAAGCCTCTGGATGGCTTCCAACATTATAAATATATACATATATATAAATACAAACATATATAAAATCTGGAAACATCCTGGCACAAAATTATAAAACCAATAAATAAAATCAGCGATTATTAAAATATTGTTTAAATAAAAAGCTCTTGGCCTGGCACCGAAAAACAAATAACAATGGCGCCAGGTGGTCCTCTCTGGGGAGTGCATTCCATAGATTGGGCGCCACCACAGAGAAGGCCCTCCTCCGGGTACTTAGCCTCCTAATGTCTTTCACAGAGGGTTCCCGGAGGAGGGCCTCCTCCGCCGATTTCAAGGGGCGGGAGGGCAAATATGGACACAGGCGTAACTCTAAGAATGCACACCGTGTTACGTGTTTCCAAAAGTTATACCTTTGAACCAGTTCAGGTATCCACAAACATTTTTGTAGAACATATGTCCCCAGTCATGTTCAGGTCTGTGAATGTGACATGTCTGAGTGATTAGCAAAAAGAAACAAAATTCTCATAGAGCCTTACTTTTTTTTAGACCAAGAATATTTTAGGAAAATAGGAGGGGGTCTGTATGAACCAATAATGCACAACTGCTTTAAGTCTTGCTCATCAAATTCATGTGATTCCTTCTCCCTGTAGGCATTCCTGATATTACCTTTCCTACAGCACTTTTCCACACTGGGTTCTTGTTTTTCATTTATTTATTCATTTTATTTATTTGGGTATTTTTTTAGCCCATCCAATGCCTTGCAGTTCTCTCACAGCATCATTAAATTTTCTTCCTTGTAATACAGCAACTTAAAGCCAGACATCATTGAAGCAAGATGAGAAGGTAACATAAAAAGACTTATTACAACCACCATCTAATCATTTTGTTTCTACTGTTTATTGACATCTTAATGAAATAAGAACTGGGAAAGTGTCACTAATTGTCATTACAGCCTCTCCTTACCCTGCACCATAATTTCAGTTTCAAAGTGGATATAAAATAACAGCATCCTACAGTACATAAAATCTACAAGGCAAGTCATCTGCTCTTTCATGCATACTTTCTGATGTTGTTTGCTTCCTCTCAAATTCCATTTTTCCAAAACATGAAGAAAGTGAAGCCAAGATTATAGGACTATGCTTCAGACACACCTTCATAACTTGTCAAGAAAAGAAATGATGGAAAAAGCCAGCCATTAATGCATTTTCTATTTTGAACTGAATTTCTAAAATATGAAGAATCCATAAGGATATTACTTAGAGTATATTTTCCAGTATCAAATATTTCAAGCACTATATGAGAATTGTGGGTGGATTCAGTTAATTTTGTTGCAACAGAAATATTTTGCCTAACAGGCAGGGGAGTTACAAATGAAGGCCTACAGAATTACAATTAGGTAAGCCTTCACTTCCGAACCCCAATTCCCTTCCAGGCACCATGTTCCAATACTTTGCTCTAACTTCTCCAAATGAAAGAAACTTTGGTGTGGGTCAGGAGTGGGAATAATGAAATCAGACAACCTTCTTCATGGCTAAAGGACTTTTAAACCTGGTAACTGTCCTTAAAATACTTTGATATCTGGTGACATCACTAGTAATATCAAGGCTAGCTAGAAAGGAATGGACGGTTGGGTGACAGGAGAGCAGTTGACAGAGGAGTTAAAAGAGAATGAAAAGAGGAGAAAGTGAAGTACAGAAAAGCTTTATTGATTATTTTTGTTTGTTTTCACTGCCGAATATGCAGGGCAGATAGTCATGTCTGAGCTAGTATTTTCAGGAAGGGGCTCTGAGGAAGGAACTAAAGCAAATAAGCAAAGTAATGAAGCAAATAAAGCCTGTAGAAACAAGGCAGCCATAGAGCTTATGGACAACCTGAAAGTGATTAATTCAGTGGATCCAGGTGTTCTCCATCCCAGAGTTACACTAAGCGATATATTAGGGGATTTAGCACAATCACCTTGGGTTTGAACCCAGAATCTTTCTGTATGTCTACTGTACCCTAGCTAATGAGCCATATGGCCACAGAATAAGAAACAGAAAGGTGTTGCAATGGCCCCTTTGATTTTCCTATTTGAACGCACCTGACTGCATTCTTTCTGGATCAAGTCTAGCCTTTTGCTTGAGCAGCGACCAGGCTTAGGCCTGTGTGTGTGACTTCCTAGTCATGTTTCAGGTCACTCTGCCCATGTTCTTCAAATTCTTTCCCTCTGTGCCAGCTCACCTCCCTTTCCCTTAGCCCATGCATCTTCCTGTTCCATCATTCTAGGCATTCAGGATGGACGAATGGATGGATGGATGGATGGATGGATGGATAGATGGATAGATAGATAGATAGATAGATAGATAGATAGATAGATAGATAGCCGATAAAAAAGTGGTCTGAATTGAGCTGTTCCCATCCGTGTCATCATAAAGGTATTCAATGTGACAATCCCAATAGCCGTGTCCTCAGTCAGACACCAACAATTGAGGCTGCTCTGATGATCTGTATCACCAAACCTTTCTAGCAGGTCCCAGCTCCACCAGGATGGTTTCTTCTGTACAGCTAATGGCTCTTGCCACTTGAAGTTCAAGCCATGCCCAGAGAACATGTTGCTGCTGAAAAAATATTTCCTTTCTCCCATATCCCACCACTAGCTACTGTGAGGACTGCAGCTAAACTCAAAGAACATGGAATCTACTAAGAAAACATCCCACTTTCTTGCTCATTCCAGTCATGGTACCACTCACCCTTCTACTCTCCACATCCACAGTGAGCTGACCAGCTACTGCCTAGTGTGGACATCCATGGAGTATTCTTTTCATATTAGCACATCAGTCCCTTTCAGAAGTTCCTGCTCATGCAATGGGCAGCCTTCACCTAGGCCTGACCTATATGTACATCTCCACTTGGTGCACAGGCTTTGGGTGAATCCGGATTCAGAGTAAGACTATTCTCATGAGGAAATGCAATTTGAGTAGTTCCTTAATATCCTCAGCAGAGTTTTTTAATGACTTTGAGTGTAAGCAATCTCCTCTGGATATGCTATAGCAGATATTTTGATTGGCTGATAACATTGCTCCTCAGGTAAAATTCTTACAGGCTCAAATGAAAACGTCAAAGGACTATTTTTCTAATGCTGTGGAGCATTTACTGAGGTAGGTATAACAAGAGAATTTTAGCATGCTTTTGCTATCATCTGTGGCACCTGGTGGAGAAAATAAATGCAAATTAGGCACACAGAAATGTATTAATGATGAACCCAACGGCAATAGGAAAACCACACTGGATACATTCTGCCCGGCTATTTTTCCTGGCATTTCACATCCATTTAAAATGGATGGGAAATGGCAGAAAACTACTGTACCCATGAAGCTGGCTATATTTGCGTAGGCAGCTTCATGTAAAGAATAATTACCTTCATTAACATAATATAGAGGAAAAGATTTGTAATAATGAATATCAAGTATTGGCTGTGACATGTTGCAAAGGATATTCCTCCATCTGTTGGGGCAGGAAGCTAAACTTGCTCTGGGGAGTTCCAAGCCAACATATCTCATGAGATGCTTCTGTGTGATGACAATCATAACACTAGAGTCAAAGGTCTGATCCGAGAAATAGTGGTTGGGTATTTATAGAGTCCGTCATTTCTGCTTCCCAGTGGATTCACTGTCATTTCAATCAGAAAATTGCCTGCAGAAAAATGCAATCCTAAATTGGAGAACTCATTCCTTCAATGCGATGTTCCTGAATAAGCTGAAAATAGCAAGTACAATGAAACACTTCCCAGTAAAGACTTAAATTATCTCCAGATGCACAGACAAGAACAAATACAATTAGTACAAAGTACAGTTCTTACTAAATTTCACTGAAGGGCAATTTTGAAGGGAAATTTTGGTATTCCATTCAGATGAAGAATGTTTAGAAATTTTGGGAAAATTAAAAAGGAATGCATTCACATCAGGAACATTTCTTAGGGGTTTTCACATGCCATCCATATAAACTGGTACCATATTCCACCTAACACAGAATGTGAGACAGACTTGGAGAGTCTTAAAAAACACCTCTTGTGAAGAAAGTTAGAATCCGTGACAATGAAATATTCTCCCAGTGGAGTGAGATGAACAATGGAGACAACTGTTCAGGGACCAATACTTCTAACTTAGGCATAAATGACCTAGAAAAAGGCATGAACAGTGGCATGGACATGCTTGCCTATGACACTTAATTAAACAAAATTAAACCCAAATTAATTTGAATGGTTAAACAAAAAATGGGGGGATTTTAAAGCAGTCCAAATGGCTTTCTCCAAAATTAGAATTAATGTACTTCAATGTAGGCAAGTGCAAAATGTTGAAGCAAAACATCTCAACTTCTTCAATATACAGTGATGGGATCTGAGCTAGTGGTGACTGAACAAAAAGGAGATTTGGGGGCTGTGGTGAACAGCTAAGTGAAAAGTCGATCCAGGGTACAGCTGCTCTGAAAAGGCAAACTCTGTTAGGCACATAGGAAAGGGATTGAAATGACAACGGCCAACCTCATACTCCTTGTATGCAGATCTATGGTGTGACCACAATTTGGGTGCAATTCAAGGCACTCCAAGGCAAATGCATGTAAGTCTATGAAATCAGAAATTTACATGCATCCAGTGAATGGAGTGAGGTCAGTGACTACGATTTCCATTGTTCCCTACCCTGTATACTTACTACAGACATCTGTTTTTGGCCATCCAGATTTAGTGCTTAGGAGTGGGAGGGAAGGAGGGTGATAGGAATTGGCATAAAATGATGGTTCCAGCATCCTTCCCTCCCTGCCCCTAAGATGCCCTTTTTGTCCTTTAGGCTCACTTGCATTGGAGAGGCAGCTAGTGTGGTTCTTCCCAGGCTGGGAGTGAATCCTTCCTGCCCTCCTCACCAGCAACATCAAGAGGCCATAAAATTGTGCTACTAGAACATGATGTACAGTTCTGGCCGCAGCATCTCAAAAAAGATGCTATATCAATGGGGAAAGTACATGAGAAGGCAAGTAGAACGACCAAGGGGCTGGATCAAAGGAAAGATCACAGCTTCTGGGATGCTTAACTTAGAAGGGAAGGTAAGAAAGTCAGGTGATGACTTGAGGCATGAGAGATGTATACTAAACCCTGCATTAAGTAGGATGCCAGTGGATAGGGAGACTATTTTCTCCCCCTCAGTATCAGAATGTGGGGTGATTCCATGAAGCTGGTGGGATACTGGTTCTTGTAGGCTGTCAAGTTCCCAGGAATGAATGCCTTCTAGAAGGTGCTGTCCTTGAGGACCCTGCTCACTTCTTGTAGAGGATAGAAGATTTAAGACAGATAAGGTGCTGCTTCACACAGTGCATCGTTAAACTATGGACGTTGCTTCTACAAGGTATGGTGATGGCCACCAATTTGCTAGCTTTAGCAGGGCATTGGACCAATTCACGGAGAAGTCTATCAATGGAGGAATATGCCTATATACGTCTATGTGCACCAGAGAACATGGTGGGAAGGGGCTGGTGGTTAGAAGGCTTCCTGTGAGCAACTGGTTGGCCACTGTAAACACAATACTGGAATAGATGGAACCTTGTTCTCATCCAGCATGGTTCTCGTGCTCTAACTTTTTTCTTGTGCTTTAATTAAAAGCCTAGGGACCTTGGAAATGTTGTGTGTGTGTGTGTGTGTGTGTGTGTGTGTGTGAGAGAGA
>NW_025335780.1:5247751-5350651 GCF_004798865.1 Varanus komodoensis
AGAGAGAGAGAGAGAGAGAGAGAGAGAGAGAGAGAGAGAATGCATGCGTGTGTGCATGCATAAGAGGCAAAGAACATCTGGCTGGGGGCAATTGAACCACAGGAGATTCCTGAGTGGTTTAACCACAACATGGAGCATTGCAGGCAAAACATTTCAACCTGAGCCACAGTGCTAAGTTTGTGACCCATATATCAGAGACTATCCGTCTTTTCCTCAGTGGAACGAAGAGAAGCTTCAGGGAGGACTCAGTTTGGATTGAGGAAATAGCATGGAGGAAAAGTGTTTTTGAGGTCCCTTGGCCAAGATACCTCAATGGGCCACTTCCCTCAGTAGTCCTAGCTGCCCACAGAGTGGCTACCAATTGCTGTTCCTTTTCCTGCTCTCTTTCTCCATAGATACCACTTGTTTGCGAGGCAGATGATCAGTTGAGCAAGTAGGCATTCACATCTATTGCTTCTCCTTCTCACCTCCACTATTGGTGACAGGTGAACAAGTGGAGGACAGAAGTGAGGCGAAGTGGCAGCTTGTTAATGGGCCCCTGCTGTGCTGTGGGCCCTTGACAAGTGTTCAAATATGCCTCCCTTTCATTCTGGCTCCCCCACCTGCCAATATCTGGTACTTTGTGAAACCACCCAGAGATCCTTCAGGCAATTGGGTGGTCTAAAAATGAAATAAATAAATAACTACTCTTCTTCCCAGAATTACCCTGGAAAAATGGTACATTGGGACATAGTGTAATGTCAAAGAGGCAGTGTGTGTGTGTGTGTGTGTGTGTGTGTGTGTGTGTGTGTGTGTAGACATTGCAGCCACCAGTAAGAGCAGTTACGTGAGTCTGCATTAGCAATAAAGCCAAGAATACATAGATTAATTAACTTGATCAGTCAATTATGGCTGCAGCTCTGATTCATATATATCTCTTAGACTTACCTTTTCATCAAGTTCTATTTCTTTTGAAATCGGTCTTTAATTCTGAGTATTGTGCACACAAGTTGCTTAGGCACCTTTGCACTTGAAAGGACCAACATGCGTTTTGTCTGCTCTTTTGAAGCAAGCAAGGAAAAATTTACATTTTGGACAATTTGAAGTGACTCAATAAACTGCATGAAAAAGAGCCAAACCAAACCATCCATGTTTTGGAAAGTCAGTTTGTGAAAACTCAGTAGCAACTACCAACTCTATAGTTGGTATAAAACATTGAACAAGTTCCATGACTTTTATTAGTAGACACTAATTGTATTTCTCTTTCAGTATTTGCCACTTATATGGCTTGTAAAGTCATTGCCACAGCATAGATACAAGGAAGGAATAAATGAAACAGATGGTTATTTTGTGTTGAGATCATAGTCATTTAAAATGCTGGCTTTATTGCCTTTCATATATCCACAAGGAACCAATGCACCTGCCCTTCGTCACCATACTGCAAAAAGACGTGTAATAATATGTGTTTTTCTATGTACATGTAATATCTTGGATAAAATTCCCTTTTCACTAGCCTTTGTCAAAAGCTAGTAATGAGTAATAAAGCACAAGCTGAAGAGTTAAAAAAAAAACCTGAAAAATCTCAGAACAATCTCACAATACCAATTCTATAAGAGTCTGATTTCTTCAAGTGACTGTATTTTCTGTAGATTTAAAGGCACTGCAAAGATGGAAAAAGCATCAATGATCCATGTGCTCCTCTTGCTCTCAAAAACCCTGCAGCATCAGGACTCTTACTGCTGTTGTTGTTGGGGGCCATCAAGTTGTCTCTGACTTAGGGTGACCCAGTGAAAGGGTTTCTTCCAAAAGGGCCTGTTGTTGGTAGCCCTGCTCCAAAAACTTAAAACCTCAAGGCTGTGCCTTCCTTTATAGAAAGTATCCATCTCATGTTTGGTCTGTCTCATCTTCTTTCTTGACATTCCTCAAGTGAGCCTTGCCTTCTCATGATGTGCCCAAACTCTCAGCTCCTAGAGAAAGTTCTGGATTAATTAGATCTAGGAACCTCTTGTTGATGTTTTGTTGGTCCAGGGTGTTTTTAAGGCTTTCCTCCTGCACCATGTTTTGAATACCTTGATTATCTTCTGTCAGCTTTCTTTATGGTCCTACTTTTATACCCATAAATAGTGGTCAGGTATACAATACATCTTGGCCTGGGTCTCCAGTGTAACATCCTTACATTGACAATATTTTCTCATTCCTTCATTGCTGCCCTTCTAAGTCTCAGAATTTTTTTCAATTTCATTGCTGCAGTCTCCCTTTGAATTAATGATTGAGCAAAGGTATGCAAAAAAAAAATCAATTTCACAATTTCAGTTTTGTAAAAAGAAAGCTGAGCACACACACACCCAAGTGGAACTAATACAAAAGAAGAGCCATAATTCAAAATTAATTCATTATAATGTAAGAAATATCACATGGCAGCTTTGTTTTGCAACAATCTGCTACAACAGAAGAGACAAGCTGTTTGATGAGCCGAATGGTGGGTTGTTTTTTGATGATCTGAACAACTGTGACAAAACGTTGTCAGTTGCAATCACTTACCGCTCTTTCAAACTATCAGCAAAGCAGTCTGATTAGGAGATTTACTCTCATACCAGGCAAGAGGACTCAGAAGAAAGGAAAAATAAAGTGCCATGTTTCAAGGTCTTTAAGAAAGAAAAATAATACCTGTAAGAAGCAGCAGTCATTTCACTGTTTCTGTCCATCGCCAGTTGGGACTGGAGGTGTAGCAGAACAAGGGTCTTCTTTAGCCTGGAGTGGGTAAACAGTGGAACTTCCTCTTGCCTTTAGTTTGGGAAATATATTTATTTATTTATTTATTATTTATTAAAACATTTTTATGCCGCCCCATTCGCCGAAGCCTCGGGGCGGCTTACAACATAGATAAAACAAGTTAAAATCCATATAAAATAATCTTGATTAAAACTCACATTATAAAATAAGCCGCCCTGGCCAGATAAAATTCAATTGTATTTAGCATTTAAAATGTTGCTTAAATAAAAAGGTCTTAGCCTGGCGCCGAAAAACAAATAACGACGGGGCCAGGCGGACCTCTCTGGGGAGCGCATTCCATAACTTAGGCGCCACCGCTGAGAAAGCCCTTCTCCGAGTAACCACCCTCCTAATTTCTCTCACGGAGGGCTCCCGGAGAAGGGCCTCTCCCGCCGATCTCAGGGGGCGACTGGGCAAATATGGATGTAAGCGCTCCTTCAGGTAACCAGGACCCAAGCCGTTTAGGGCTTTATAGGTCATTACCAACACCTTGAATTGGGCCCGGACTTCAATGGGGAGCCAGTGAAGCTGACGGAGAACTGGCGTCATGTGAACATAACGTCCAGTCCCCGTCAGCAGCCTGGCAGCTCTATTCTGAACCAATTGAAGTATCCGGACCGTCTTCAAGGGTAGCCCCACGTAGAGCGCGTTACAGAAGTCAAGACGGGAAGTCACCAGCGCATGAGTCACTGTTGCAAGGCAGTCGTACTCCAGGTAGGGGCGCAGCTGATGAATCAGCCGAAGCTGGAGGAAAGCGCTCCTCGCCGCTGTTGTCACCTGAGCTTCAAGTGAAAGCTCCGGGTCGAGGAGCACTCCCAAGCTGCGGACCTTGTCCCTAGGAGGGAGTGCAACCCCATTCAGGACAAGGTTCAGGTCACCTTCTCCGAAGCCCGAACCGCCAACCAACAGGACCTCCGTCTTGTCTGGATTGAGCTTCAGTTTATTGGCCCTCATCCAGCCCATTACCTCGGCCAGGCACCGGTTCAGCACAGCCACTGCCTCACCTGGATTGGTGGAAAACGAGAGGTAGAGCTGGGTATCATCAGCATACTGATGGGTCCGCAGCCCACACCTCCTGATGACCTCTCCCAGCGGTTTCATGTAGATATTGAACAGTAAAGGGGACAAAATGGAACCCTGCGGTACCCCATGGCAAAGCTGCCATGGCGCAGAGCCATAGTCCCCCAACACCACCTTCTGGAATCGGTCGTTGAGATAGGAGCGGAACCACCGCAAAGCGGTGCCTCCGACCCCCAATCCCGCCAGCCTATCCAGAAGGATACCATGGTCGATGGTATCGAAAGCCGCTGAGAGGTCCAGGAGAACCAACAGGGACGCACTCCCCCTGTCCTTCTCCCTGCACAGGTCATCGTACAGGGCGACCAAGGCAGATTCAGTACCGTACCCGGGTCTGAAGCCGGACTGAAATGGGTCCAGATAATCAGTTTCATCCAAGAGTGCTTGGAGTTGTCCCGCCACCACTCGCTCTAACACCTTGCCCAGAAACGGGATGTTGGCCACTGGTCTATAGTTAGCGGCCATCCCTGGATCCAGTGACGCCTTCTTCAGGACCGGTCGGACTACCGCCTCCTTTAAAGGGGCAGGCACCCGACCCTCCCTCAGAGAAGCGTTAACCACTTCCAAGATCCAGGTTCCAATCCCGTGCTTGGAATCCTTTATTAACCAAGACGGGCAAGGGTCCAGAAGGCAAGTGGTAGGACGTACTCGTCCAAGCACCTTGTCCACATCATCGGGCCGCAATAACTGAAATTCATCCAATAATTCTGGACCAGACGGCAGCGTTGGTGTCTCCCTTAAAACCTCTGAATCAATAGTGGAATCCAGCTCGTGACGAATCTGAGCGATTTTCTCCCTAAAATGCTCGGCAAAGTCGTCACAGCGGGCCTTTGAGGGTGGAATCAGCTCTTCCTTTGGCCCTGGGTGAACCAGGCCTTGCACCACTCGAAAGAGCTCCGCCGGACGGCATTGTGAGGAGGCAATGGAAGCGGAGAAGTGTCTCTTTTTCGCCGCCCTCACCGCCACAGCATAGGCCCGATAGTGGGCTCTTAAGTGTGTTCGGTCAGATTCATCACGTGATTTCCTCCACCTACGCTCTAGCCGTCTCCCAACCTGCTTCATTGCCCTCAATTCTGGAGTGTACCAAGGGGAAGAGCGGGCTCTGCCCGGTGGGAGAGGACGCTTAGGAGCAATCGTGTCTACAGCCCTGGTCATCTCCCCATTCCACAGTTCAACCAGAGCCTCGACAGGAGCACCCGTCTTGTCAGCCGGAAACTCCCCCAGAGCCTTCAGGAATCCTTCCGGATCCATCCGGCTCCGGGGGCGGACCCACACAATCGGGTCTGCACCCTTACAGAGGGAGATGTCGCTCTCGAGCACAAACCTCACTAGGAAGTGATCTGACCATGACAGGGGAGTCAAGCATAAATTCCTCACCCTCAGACCACCCTCTTCCTGCCCCGTCGAGAAAACCAGGTCCAGAGTGTGTCCACGTTCATGGGTCGGGCCGGTGACATGTTGAGACAGCCCCATGGCCGTCATGGAAGCCATGAAGTCCTGAGCCGCCCCGGTCAAACTAGCCTCGGCATGGATATTGAAGTCCCCCAGGACCAGCATCCTGGGGGTCCTCAACACCAGGTCCGAGACCGTTTCCGTCAGCTCAGGCAGGGAGACTGTTGGGCAGAAGGGTGCACGGTACACCAACAGAATCCCCAATCTGTCTCGGTCGCCCAACACCAAGTAGAGACACTCCAGCCCTGGTCTCGAAGGGACAGGAAGTCCCGTGAGAGTGATGGAGGCCCGGTAAACCAAAGCGACCCCCCCTCCCCTCCCCTCCGGCCGTGAACAGTGCTGGACCATATACCCGGGCGGGCACAATTGAGAGAGGGCAACATCCCCCCCCTCTCCCGCCCAGGTCTCCGTTATACAGGCCAGGTCGGCCCCCTCATCCACAATCAAGTCATGGATGAGGGCAGATTTGTTATTGGCCGACCTGGCATTACACAACAGCACCGTCAGGCCCGAGGGGCAACTGACAAGACTCCCTGGCACCTTCTGGCTGGGAGCAAAACCAGAAGTAGGGACAGGTGTCAGCCATCTGTCCCTCCTTCTTCTATGCGGACACGTTAAGCCCCCACCGCTATTACGTCCATTGCCCATCACCACACCAATGGCGGCGCCAGTGCGCTCCCCAGGAAACGCAGGCGGCAACATGGCCAGGGACGACTCCATAAAAACAAGTTAAAACACTTTAAAATTATAAAACATTTAAAATTGGCCGTTCAACAGAAGGGACTGCCACAACAAAAGAGCAAGTCCCCTGGCCAGCCTAGCTCCCCCCGAACAGCCCCCCCAAACGGCGGCAAACCGCCCTTTGGCCGACGCCCTTTGGCCGCCGGCCCCGGCCGCTGCTGGTGCTTTGTAGCCGCCGGCCGCCTGACGCCCCACCCCGTCCGGGCACGCCTGCCACGTGTGCAGGGGCGTGGCAGGGCAGTCAGGTAGCGGCGGAGTCGGCGGCGCGGCGCGGTCTTCGTGCGGTCTTCGGGCGCGTGCGCGGCGCGGTCTTCGGGCGCGGTGCGGTTCTCGGGCGCGGGCGCGGTCTCCTGCCAGGTGTTGTTCCTCCCGCCGGCGCTCCCCCCTGCGGCGCTTTATAGCCGCCGGCCACCCGACGCCCCACCCCGTCCGGGCACACCTGCCACGTGTGCAGGGGCGTGGCAGGGCAGTCAGGTAGCGGCAGTGACTTCAAAAGTTCCTTCCACATACAATGCACAAAATATTTAAAACAACAACAACAACAACAAAAGTCACCCTTAGTGAGCCCCTCCACCAGGACCATGGCTGCCTTGGGTTTTGTTCCTTTCATTTTTATGCACTTCCTGAAATACCCCCTTCCATCCATAATGGCAATACATCCATAGTAGGTTTAGTACCCTCCTCAGGAGTTTGAACCAAAGTGAGAAAGAAGATAAAGTGTGGCAGTCATGCAAGGATTTAATGAAAGTATTTCATGAATACATTTAAATAATAAGAAAGGGCTTAAAACTATTACATCATCATCCATTCTATACAACCACATGGCTGAAGCTAGATGGTTTCCAACAATGTACAAAACAAAGCAATAAAATACAATAGAAATATTATAAAAACAACAGTGTTAAAATGAATTTAAATATACAGGAAATAATACAGTAAAAATACAGTAAATAGACTCATCAAAGAAGAAGTATCCCTTGGACAATCCCCTCAGGCCCCTGGATAACCAAGGAGATATTTAAAGGCTGTCTTGACCTGGTGCCACAAAGATGGCCAATTTGGCACCAGGCAGGCTGCAACAGGGAAGTTTTTCCAAAGATGGGGGTGCCCCAGTGAAATGCCCTCCCGTTTGCTGCCACTAGCCAAGACTCCCATGACGTGGACACTCAGGGGAAGGTCCAAGTGCATTGACCAAAAAAAGCAGAGGACAATAAAAAGGCTTTCACTGGCCCACCAAAACACAACTTTTCCTGGTGAATGTCATGTCTTTCTGCCTCTGCTGCATGACGTTTGCTGCAGTTAAATCATAAAGAAATATAACATGGTGGTGGTAAGTTCCTTCCTCATGTAAGGAAGGTACCCTGTGAGTACCCAGGAGTGGGGCTGAGGTGCTCCCAGGCTAAGAATAAATGGGAAACCTGAACAAACTGAGCAGCGACGGGCACACTTTCACCCAAATTTGTACGATTTTCATTATCAGCACAATTTTTCTTCATGAATCAGTCCAGAGAGAATATTTGCACGAATTAGCAAATTTGAGCTAACTGAATTATGAATTGGGAACAGGATGAAAGCAAGCATGGTTGACATGGTGCGACACACTCACACACCTTCTGACCCATGGAGCTTTGAATGGGGCATGCTCATCAAAAATGAAATCCCATCCCTGGAAGGCGTTGGGGGCATGGGGGCCTCTGCAGGTGGGAGTGGGAAGAAAGTCTGATGTGTGGGCAGGTCCATTCCTCCTGATTCTCCTCATATCCTGCACATCACTTATTTCTGTAATTAGACAGTACCAGTGTGGTGTAGTGGTTAAGAGCATGGGACTGGGACTCAGATGATCTGGGTTCTAGTCCCCACTCAGCCATGGAGCCCACTGGGTGACTTTGAGCCAGTCACAGACTCTCAGCCCAGCCTACCTCACAGGGTTGTTCTTGTGGGGATAAGATGGAGGAGGAGAATGATGTAAGCTGCCTTGAGCCCTTTGTAGGAAAAAGGCAGGATATAAATTAAAAAATAAATAAAACAAAACAAATAAAGACACCTCAGATATGTTGCTGCTGTTTTCATCAGTGGACATGCATTTAACATAACCTCTAGTTTGAGCCAGATTATGTTTACCATCTGCTTATCAATAGCAGTGGTTGTCCACAGATATTGCAACAACCTTTCCAGATATAGAAATTCATTCAATACTCATTTTATTGTAAACCCTCCCCAGGTGTCATCACTGTGGAAAGCTACAATATTAACTTCAGTTGATTGGCCTTGTAAACTGGGGTTAAAAATCTGTAAGTGAGTTTTGATATGTCCTATCTGCATATCAGAACATGGTGGATTTTAACATTATTTTGTGTGGGGTTGTACATCAGTTTACATTTGTTTGTTGTTAAGCTTAAACTGTTTATGAATTATTTTAACAGTACAGTGCTGATCTCCTGTGTAGACTTTCCTAGCCTTTTATTTTTTTTATAGCCGTTGCCAAGTGCCATTGCCAGGTAGAAAATATGGGCTGTTTGTTTTAAAAGCAAATGAGTCAAAATAAAAGCCCATCCATTTCCTGTGAGTTATCTGTACATGAGAGTTGTCATGCTTTCTGTTCTCTGTTGATTTTGTCAGATGTTTCTTCAAGCTGTCTGGCAGTTCTCCAGTAGGTACAATACAAAACAAGACCTGAGAATTTATATATAACAGGTAAGCCAAAAATGCCAAGAATTAATGGCTGTTCCATAAACCAGCTTTTAAATTATGGCCTGAGGTTTAATTTACAACAGATCTCTGTATTTTATAGCTTCCTATGTGAATATAGTCAGCAACAGATGTTGGGTTATTGATTCTACACCAACTTATTAGCCACTGAGTAGTGCTAAAATTAGTCTTTATTGTCCTCAGTGATATTCCTCATTTTCAGCAAAGGCTCTTTTGGAGTACATTTCAATTATATTAAAATACAAGGATAGAGTGCAATGTAACAAAAGGAGAATCTATCAATCATAGTAAAGGTCATGACCCAAGGGGGCAGGAATGAGAGCTATAAAATAAATCCTAAGGAATTCAGGAAAAAGTATCTTTCCAAACACAACATCACATTTCATTTCATTGTGGCAGCAACCTAGTTAGAGTCAAAGTATTTCTGCTTCAGTTTAGCCACTGTGATAGTGAAAAGCCACGTACTTAGTGTATTGACATGAGCAAATAAGGAGAAACAAAGCTGTCTTAGTCCTCATGGAGGTTCATGCTTCTTGCAGGCCGGACAGTGGGAACTCCAGACATTGCTTCGTTGGTCTGCTCATTTGATCCAGTGTCAGACTACTGGGCTGATACAGTCCCCCATGGTTCCTCCATTCCACAGTGTCTTCCTCCAAACCTGAGAAAGGTTTTCTGGTATCCACCAGTCACTTGGCTTGTCTTGGCCATTCAGATAAGCATTTTGATCCTGTCCCTTTTTACAGTCCAGAAGAAGAGCCTGGAGGATCTGCCTTGAAATTTGGGAATGGTGGGCCCAATCCATACAGAGGTATTGCCGCCCAAAAAACAGGAGTCATGGTTAAATGAAACTTAAGTCTTACATGAGATGAGCTATGCATAAAAGGAAGAAAGGAAAGACAAGCAAGGAGTCTTTGTGCTGCTTCCGGCAACGTATTAAAGAATGTGGAAATAATGCCCCAAGTATTGAGAACAAAGGACTAATACAGGACAAGCACTGAAGTTTATTTTTAGAAGGTGTACTGGTTATCCCCATAAAGGAATTCGGACCAGTATTAGTAGGGAGTTTATCTCTCTTGGCCTTGTTAGCATGGTTCTAGGAATAAGTGAAACAAAGGATCTATAATCACAATGAATGTAATTTGATGTAGCAAAAGAGAAAGTCTCTTAGCTACGTAATCTCTGGCTACTTAATTGAAAGGTTCTTAAAGTGCATGATAAGAAAGTATATTAACCATGGGAGAAAACGTTTCTTACATTGAGCATTGCAGATATTCAAAAGGTTCTGCAACTTATCAAGGATGGTGCATTGGTTGTGCCATGCATGAGCACAGAAAGAAAGATTTCTCAGGCTGGTTTTCATAAGTCACTGTACCTGGATGTGTATCCTGGGCCACCAACTCTGCAAGCCAATCTAAGGGAATAGCAGTCTCTGTTTAGTAAATCAATTTCCCCTACTAGAAAGACAAGACTATGTAAATGAATGCAGAGTACTAATAAAAACGGGATGGTGATGGCGATATATTGCTGTTGTTTCTCTGGAAGTCGCTACTAGGTTTGTCAATATTCAGCTTCAACCAATATGCCGTTCCATGGCATTGACCTACTGTGAGGAGGTGCTTATAGTCTCCACTTGGACATGAAGCTTTTTGGTTGAATGTGGGCCAGCTGCAAACTCTTGTGAGGATAAAATGGGTAGGAGGTGAAACTTGTAGACCACTTTGGGTTTCTTGCAAGGGGAGGAATGGTGGGATATCAATGCATAGTAGAATAATAATACTGACGGTGATGTTTGGGACAATAACCTATTGCAATATAGTATACATTAAGGTGTAAGATATAGATATAAATGATATTGATACATAGATACACACACAAAATATTGTGTGTGTGTGTGTGTGTGTGTGTGTGTGTATTGGATCTTTTAGTTTTCTCATATGTTGTGCAGCACAGAACTGTACTAAATCTGGCACCTACATCACAAAATTTATACTGTATGAAGTGTTCACTCCTTGATGCTGAGGTATTGATGCTAGCCTTACTTCAAAGAAAAACCTGAAAGAGACATAACAAATCCTATAAAATCAAGTTTGAGCCAAGCCTGCTGACCTGTGGTTTCTTTCTGCTTCCCTCAAGTTAGACGGCAGTCAGCAACACGGCAAGGCTGCTGTTTGGGTTAACTCATCTTTCCCACCAGGTGGTCCTCCTGTCCTCTGGGAACCTCCTCCTGCTTCTGTAAATAATAAATACAGTGTATAAATAATAAATTTTAGTATCTGCCATGCTTAAAGAGCACTTAATGCAATAAAATCTCTAAGTCAGACCTTCTTTATTCAGGTCCTGGACACCTGGTGAGTTTTCCTACTCTGAAAATTTTACAAGGAATGTTTTCTCCACAATCATGGAATGTGAATGGAATGGGACCCCTAACTGCTGGTCAATTTACATGTGTGAGAAAGAGTGAGGGAGAATTCTGGCTGATAATCAATGCTGGGCTAGGAATGGAATTAAATTTTGCTTTGCTGTCCGTCCACCATTTTCTTTAAACATGTTGATTCTGCTATATTCTAATAGTGCCAAGTAGAGCAATTCTATATCCAGACATACCAGGCATGCAGGTGGTCTTTGCGGTTTGCAGTTGTAACAAAACAATAAATAAAGGGCAGGTAAGAAAAATGGGAAAGCTGAGCTTCAAGGAATTCTCCCTCCCCATTTACCCAGAAACTCAAACATTCAGTGAGGATCCTGGGATATACTGCCCAAATGAATTCCCATCCCACAGCTCTGAAAATGGGAGGACTTTCTTTCACCAGTCCTAATTTGCAGTTTATTCTTAAAGTAGGGGATGGCCTTTTGATTTTTCCATCGTATAGTTCAAGAAATCCCTAAGTCTGGACAGCTCCATTCTGCTGGATCATTGCCATCGTCTTTACCAGTCATGCCCGTACTTTGTCATAAGAAACCATCATATTTTCTCATGGTCTTTTCCAAAGTCCTTTTAACCAAAAGGTTGACCCGTAAAAATATATATAATCATAAATTGATCCTGAGAGCGAATCTAACACATTGTTCTGACATCCGAGACAAAGTTACTGCCCACGGCCTTCTAATAAGGGACATTTTGTAATGGAGAGGCACTTTCAAAGGAACAAAAACAAAATGTTAAGCATCACTGATTTTAGCCATTCGAAGGATAAAAATAAAGGATTGCCCAGCGTCTCCTTCAATAACGCCATAATTCAAATTCTTAAGCCAAGAGTTTGTTGAAAGCTTGATTAATGTTGATAGAACTCTTTACTTCTCATACATTTACTGTGGTTTTTTTATTTTTAGACAGCAACTGGAATAGATTTCAGGCAACAGGCATCAGAATTATGTGTTATCTGTCCATGGAGCACAAATCGAATGTGGCAGCCACAAGTTGATGAACAAGGCTGAGTGTCCTTCGCAGCTTGTCCTATAATATTGAGAGAAAGATATATGTCGCCTATTACTTGAAGAGATCTGTTCTAAGGTATGGACTGTAATGGGATCTCTGAAAAATTCCTTGCTGTGCTTGTCAGAGCAAAACAGAAGACCTTAAGAGCAGCTCTTTCCGGAACCTCATGGTGCTAATTGTTTTATCAAGTCCTGTAATCCTTCTTTGCAGGAGATAAGTTATCCCCTTCCTTCAGATTTCACTCATCACATCATATTCTTTTATGCAATAAAACGAATGCTGTGGGTATTTGTTCCTAAATGACTGTTAGTTATCAAACATGGATGCTTTTCCTGATAAATAGAATTGGAGTAAGTTTTGAGCAAGACTAATTGCCAAGCTATACATTTATATGAATGCGATTATCTGACACACCATGATGGAGGCTGACCACTGCCATTCACTTCAAGGGCTGCTACAGTGAATACAATGTGCTAATTTAAATCCAGGGCCTTCAACTTTATGCCTGTGGCTTGGAAGCTTGCATACTGCAAATCAAAGCTGTGGCCCCTTGGGTATCCGACATGAACTGTATTTAGCTCAAAGGAGTGTGTGCACACGTGTGTGTGTGTGTGTGTGTGTGTGTGTGTTAGAGCTCATATCCCATCACCCTGCCATGTATATATGTTCCTGAGAAAGTTATTTTTCTATTAGCATCACCATCGACTTTCTAGGAAATGAATATTTTGACCATCAGCCATGGCTATAGAGTATTTTGTGATATCCCCCACAACTCCCTCAACATTCAAAACATTGACTCAAAAAGTCTGGGGAGCCCTGATTTAATCCCAAATTATGAACATCTTCACAGTATATTTGTCCTTATGCCCTAAGGCAGGGCGTGCCCAAGGCAGAGATCATCATAGTGCTGTTCCAGCGAATTCTAATATCAACTTAACTCCAAATTGAAATCAAGGACACTCAGAAATGTTTAATTTTTATTGATTATGCTCTTATTTATTTAAGCTATTTCCAATTTCCTCACCCCAGCGAGGCTTGGGACAGATGCAGTCCCAATCTATCATGCCATAAACATACTGATTGAAAAGATAATCTTTGGCCAGACATAAAAGTCTCACTGTGCACTGGAAAGATTCAGGATCAATTTTTGGTGCTCTTCAGAGGAAGAAGATTTAACAGGTAGGAAAACAGCAACAGAGAACCTTGTTGCAACTTCTTACCTAATATGTGCATTCTTACATAAGCTTTTGTGGGCAGTGGCCCATTTCATCCAATGCAGCAAATGTTACAGAGATTTTCAGTCAGTACGCAGGTGTGCCTGTTCACATGTGAATACAAAAAGTGTAAAATGTAAATAAGTTTAAAATTTAAAAAAAGTAAAAAGGGGGTCCAGAAGGAAATTGAATGCCAAAAAGTGGCAAACACAGTTTAAAAATTAGCGCCATTTTTGCTGCTCTCATGTAATTGGCACTTGGTAGGCCAATTAATGCAAACTGGGTGCATGCTGATCAAAAAGAAGGGAGACTCATTCCTCATCAATGCTGCAAGCAGTTCAGATCCCCAGCATGGGACTGTTATTCCAGTATCTCCAGTAGGAAAAATGACTGCGTGTGTGTGCGTGTGTGTGTGCGCGAGAGCGAGAGCGAGAGCGAGAGAGAGAGAGAGAGAGAGCGAGAGAGCAGTTCTGCCTGGATGGTTTAGGAACTAGAAAAGTGGTAGCAAAAGGATCACCACGGTCTCAAAGTATGTCTCTTGAGGCTGCCATCAACTGAGTGGGGAAATGCATTTTCTATCGATAGCAGTCCATTTCATGATGCAGCCCTGTTTGTGGTGATTCCGGGATAAGCTGCACAGATTTCAGTGCGGTTCCCTCCCGGATAAGAAGGCATGGGGAGGGAGTCTCAATAATGCTTAATTTCAGCATTACAGGATACTTTACTAAGCAGCATTATTTTCTTCTGCAAAAAAATGGATTCCAGTTGTTTTTAAGGCAAGCTACGAGATTCAAAGCAGCTTTGAAGGGAACGGAGAGAGATGAAAACTGGCAAGCTCTTAGAAGGTTTAAGTTTCACCTCATAAAATGGTGTGAAGTTAGCCCTGCTGTGACTTTCGGCAAAAAAAGTCTGCCATTTTACATATTCCTCTTTTTTATAGTGGTATATTAAAGAACTATCAAGATTTCAGGCTTTATCAGTTTCAGCGGACAATGAGCATCTAAGAATTGGGGTATAAAACTGGAACTTTTGCCCAGTCCAAAAGAGCAATGGATTTGCATTTTAAATGTAAGGAAATCTGGAATATTAAAGTATTGTGAAGAAAATTCACTCTCAGGGGTTGGACTTAAATGCTTCAGAGTCCTTTTTTAGTAAGCAAATTTAGTTTGTGCTTATTTTTAACTTTTTTTTAAAGTGTCAATCTCCTTATCTCCTTATGCCAGGCAACAGTCATAAAATACAACTAATTCATTTACATTCACAGGCAAATTTATATTTTTATCCTGTAATATTGATATAACTGATCATACACATATGTTAGTTCCTAACAATCTAGAAAAAAATAAAAGGTTGAAACTGAAATTATATTTATAACCAAACACATAATAACCAAAAGTTATTATACCTATTAATATTAAAAATAAAAGCATATGCATGCTCAACTATAAACTGTAAACATGTTATTTTTACCCTAAATGCAATACTGTTGTACAATACTGTTAGATTATTTTATGTGATGTGTCTGAATTAAAACAAGGCCAACTCTAGTTTTGTTAACATGGTTTAAGCTGAAGCATGTCTTCATGGCTGAGTGAGGATTTAAGCTTTCAGCTTAGATGATCTAAGTCCAGTACCCTTTCAACTAAATCACACTGACCCTAGAGAAATCCTCTGCAGGAAATGTTCTTTGAGAAGACTTGTCTGTATGAATCTGTAACGAAATGGTCTGCACCATGAGCTAATTAGCTAATCTTAGGAGGATCCAGTGCCCTGCAAGGCTGTTGATGGAGAGACTTCAACTTCTTGCCTCTCCTTTCTCCACTGTAATGTTTTCCATCAAGATGGGCCTTCAGTCGTCCTAGTGCAGGGCACTGGTGGAGATGGGGGAAGACCTGGGGGCACTACTGGATTTCTCATAACCTGGTCTTCCCTCTCCCTTCCCCTCCATGCACACTGGAACGCCCCTTCCCTCTTTCTCCAGGCTTGCATTTGGAAAGAAGCTGATATAATTCTTTCTGTGGCAGCTGCAAGGGGGTCGGGACAGGGAATCATACCTTTGAATTGCTCTCCTAAGCTTGTAGCGATTTCAACAGCCTCAGAAGGGGAATTCTCATCCAGGCACCACAGAATTCCTCTCTTAGTGTCTTCTGAATGATAAGAGAAACCATGCAATAAATTCAAAAATCAATGGAGGGGGGAAGAATCCTGGTTATGGATGTGCATCTGTTTGAAAATGCAATGAAATGTTTCTTTGTTTATTATTTTGTTCTATACCTTCATTCATTAAAAAAAATCACTATGGTTTACATAGTGATTTTTTAAAAGAACCAATTAATTCCACAATAAACAATTAAAATTACTTAGTGCCAGTACTTGATGCTAAAATCATTAAAATACAATTTAACAATTTAAAAAATGGGTAAATAAAAAGGTTTTGGCCTGGCAAATTAAGAAATAAAGTGTTGGCACCAGGAAGCAACACTCTCTGGGAAGCAAGTTCCATAATTGGGATGCTAACACAGAAAAGTCCTTCCTCCTCCTCCTCCTCGTAACAGCCCCCTCACATTTTTCCAGGGGGCTCTTGGAGAGGACCTCCACAGATGATTTTAAGTTCTGGGTAGCCTCATATGGAAGGAGACGTTTGCTTAGATAACCAGGCCCTAAACTGTTTAGGGCATTCTATCTCATCCTTCGCACCTTGAATTGGGACCAGACATCTAATGTAGGATTGGCATAAAATATTCTCTTCTGTCGGTCACATATCAATGTCACAGCACTGTGCTCTTTTCTCCTCCCATGGTTTAAAGGCGTCCTCCATAAATACACCCACACCGCATTTCCATCCCCACTAAGCATGCTCACTACATTGCTTGGTGGAGTTTCTCCTTCAGTGCTTTCTTTTTCCTAAATATTTTATATTATTATTTCTGAAAGTGTGACATTCCCTCAGATTTACTGATGCAGCCTTCTTTATGCAGGAGGTGCCAGTTGAACTACATAAGGACAGACTCTCAGAGAAGTCAGGTCCTAATATATGATTTCATGGAATCGATTAAGGATTGGGATACCAGGATAAGGAGTGAAACAAACCTAGTTTGGGTTGACAGCAGCATTCACCTGATCTGGAACATGAACTTGCCTGGTTTTCAAAGATCAACTAAACCAGGGCTCAATGTTACCTCTCTGTAAATTCTACTTCAGCTTGAAACAAAATGAGTTTCAACACATGGATTATTATTGGTGTTGAGTCGGTCAGGATTCCAAACCTAGGAAATTTGTAGGTGCATGCAAAAAGTCATCGAATACCAAAGGAATTCATTCTGTGACATTCATGTGTGTGTTTAAAGAACGTTTTGCTTTCAATATCATTTAAGAGAACAAATCCAAAAATGGTGAAATCTTTATAAAATCAATTAATAACTATGCGATCTCAGTCCAATTTAATTCAGTTGATTAGAATATAAGGATTTTTAAAAAATTAAACTTACATTACAATCAATTATAACTATTAAAGAACTTCTGGGATCTCGTTCTTTATTTTCCAATAATTATTCTTTTGTCTTTAACACTGAATACATTTGTCCCATTGACATGTAAATCCATTTTTGTGAACTGACCTGTTTTTCATATTGCAAGTTCCATGCCAAATATAATTTTTGTGTACAGTTAGAAAAGGTACTGCTTCCCACCAGGCATTTTTGTTATTTAAATCTAAACGGAGGTGTGTTCGGAATCACCCACTCATTCATTCTCAGTTGCCAGCAATCCATCCA
Source organism: Varanus komodoensis (assembly GCF_004798865.1). Taxonomy (NCBI): domain Eukaryota; kingdom Metazoa; phylum Chordata; class Lepidosauria; order Squamata; family Varanidae; genus Varanus; species Varanus komodoensis. Next base: position 5,264,905 of record NW_025335780.1, read on the forward strand.
TCGGTCCTGTTCATAAAACCAATGGATCCAAAGGCAATTTTTAGCCTATGCTCAGGAACGCACGCATGCATCCCATCTTTTGCAGGTCCACCATATCATCCTAAACCTACAACTGTGGGTGAATCAGATTTAGAAATGGATTAGGGAGTTTGCACTATTCCTGGAGGCAACCCACTTCAGTTGTTGCACTGAACACAGATGCAGCAAGTTCAGAAGGAGAGCAGGGATGAATGCTCAGGCCCTTTTGACACGCGTGCCCTATTCACAGAGATAGTGACTTGGTTCCCAAGCCATGGCAATCCACCCTGGGGAACTAGCCATGACGGACATCTGGGGGGGATATTTTTGGAGAACGAGCCATGATGAGTATCCATGTCTTGCTCTAGGATTGAACTTACTCGTTATGGGTTAGAGAGTATTCAACTTGTTCTGGAGGAACAAAGGGGGGTCCTTCCCCTAAAGGAGCAGGTTTGTAGCTCTGGGTTAGCCTTGCTCCATCTCCCTCTTGAGACTTAGCTGAGCTCGGTGGCTCGGGCTACCTCCCAGCAGCTTCAGCTGGTGGTCAGCAAAACCCTATCTGGATAGGAATAGCCTGATTTCAGTACATTGTACTCTGGAAACCTCTGAACTAGATGACTGAAATCCACTCTTTGCAGGGCTGCCCCTGAAGTCTGCTCTGAAGCTGCAGCTAGTACAAAATGTGGTAGCCATAGTAATAAATGGGATAGGAAATTCTAAATATATAGGAACTCCCTACATTGGGATCTTTATGCTTCTATGTTTAACTCAAGGTGGTGGTTTTAACCTAGAAAGCCCATGTGGCTTGGGACCACAGTGCTTTCCTCAGTATCTACCTGGGCACTATGATGTACTTCTGAGGCCTTCGTCTCACCGCCAACTCAAGTGTGGCCCAGAGGGAGGCAACAAGGGGGAGGGATTTCTTAGTGGTGCCCCCCGTTATGAAATCCCTCCCCCTCATGAGACCTGCCTGCCACCAGCTTGGTTGTCTTTCTGGTTCCAAGGCATCCCTCCATTGCTGGGCATTTAATCACATATGGTGGAAGACATCAGCTATATTAACCAGACTGCTTTACTGAAATTGTTTTATTTGTTTAAATTGCTTTAAATTTAGTATATTATTATTTTAGTATCCAATAGTATTTAATGGATTTTAATCTGTCCATGTTTACGATGGAACCTATAAATCATTTTGAACTGGCCAGAGTGCTTTGGCCATTTGGCAGTATGAAAAAGATATTAGCAATAGCTAGAAAAATAACTATGCTGTCCAAGCCTGGAAGACAGATGAGTTGCATCAGCTACAGAGTCACTTGGCTGGAGCAACAGGAAAGCCCTGGCTGCTTGGTTTTCAAGATTTCATGTCAAAAATGCAGAACGGGGGATGTAATGTTTAAAACTTACTACAATTATCATTGCTTGCTTTCCACAAGTGAGCATTTATGTGCAGTCTTGCCTAGTTAATTTCTTGTCCTTTCAGCTGCCAAGGGGGTAGCAAAATGGAGCAGGCATACGAGGAAACAGAAGATGAGGCTCCACATAGACAAATGTGAGCGCCATTGCACAGGAAGAAGTAACAGCAGCAAAAAAGGAAGTGAAATTCCAAAGCGCTGAAAATGAGATGGAGAAACTCAGGATGTAAATGCAGCAAAGGGTTGAACCGCATCTCTCCCAGGGCAATATGATCCTGTCACTTTTAAGTGTTGGGCGGACGCTTTCCTGCAACACTTCCCCACTATCTAGCGAGTGCAGAAATGGGAGGCTGTCCTCCCTCCTTAATCAGGATGAAGGGATGGTTTGAAACAAGGAAACAGGAAGAGTAAAAATGTAACAAAGACAATTCTTAGCCAAAAGGAGGAGGGGGCTGAGATCAGATAGCAGGAGGGAATTGTCATGTGGACAAGAGAGCAGGACACTTGCTCAATGACCTCATGCCTATTAACAAGCATGCCCTGCATAGGAAAGAAGCTCATTATAATGCTATTGTAATGGAAAAAGATGGTAACCTCCCAGTACCCTGGCCAATCAGGGAAAAAGAGGAGGGAAGCGGGACGTGAGCAGGTGCTTGGGGAGCCGGCAAGGGAAGGAAACTCTCCAGCTCCCTTTATTGCAATAAAGTTTCAAAAAGGACTCTCTGCTGCTTGGAGTATTTTTCTCTTTGGAGGGAAAGGAAAGAGTGCTTCTAACACTCCTCTTCATCATTCTTTTTAAGAGCTTCTCACTGGTGTGGTTCCTGGGTCCCTCTCTCTGTCCCTGTCACTTCTTCCCTGGCTTTTGCAACTTGTTTTTTTGCCTTGTCCGCTTTTAATATGTTTAGGAGGGGAGGGGAGGGGAGGGGAGGGGGGCAGGGGAGGGGGGCAGGGGCCCTTACAATCTGATAGAAGACAAGTTAGGACAAGTTTTGAGTTGCAATTTTGCTTGTTTATTTTAATTTTAATTTAAACAAACATTTATATCGTATCCCTTCCAATGAACAGCTCAGGATAGCTTACAATGGTTTCTACATTTCTAGGCACTAACAACTTTTTATTTTTATATTTTTAATATTCTCTTCCTGCATTGAATCTATACTCACGGAATAAATATTGGCGGCTGCAATGCTGCAGTGTAAGATAAACTCTTGATATGTTTCATATGAGCTCCTGCAACCACCACGTAGGCACGGATGGCCCAAGGCAGGTCAGTACCACTGCGATCTCCGAGGGGTATTTAAGGGTCACCCCTCCTGTTTCCATCCTGATGTTTAAGCTGCATGAAAATGGGGGGGGGGGGATAAAAATGGATTCGAAAGGGGATGTAAAATGGAACAAAAATTGAAATCCCCCCCTCCTGAATTGCCACAGGGCCACGTGTATTTACACTGAAGTAAGTACGCTTATTTCTTGAGCTCTTGCTGGGATTTGCCCTGTATGACAAGGTCAACATTTAATTTGGTTCCTGTGCACGCATGCATAAGATGCAGGTTTCCAGGCTGAAAAAAACTGTTTCAATAAAACCACCCAGTACTTAATAATTAGCACTGAATGGTTCCAGTGCCTGATTACATTATATTTACAGCAATATTTCCAGAATCTCTCTTTCTCTCTCTCTTTCTTGTTTTACACAGGGACTCTAATCCTGTTTGGGTAGCAACTGCTTTAAAGTTTTCATGGCTCTGTAGAGATATTATTACTGCAGAAGCAATCATTTTCTAGGTTATTTTGCATTACAACAAATATTAGCTTATGATTCTCTTGTGCTATTTCCAGTTCCCCTTCGAGGTGCTAATAATGGGTTTTACACTTCCAATCATGCACTATTACATGTCGTCAAAGCATTGTTCAAGCACTTAAAATGTTTGGAATTATTTGGATGAAATAATGCTCTGGAGGAGCATGGAGAGGACATTTACGGTCAAACCAATTGGGATAAAGCAGGGGTGCTGCATTGAACTGAGTCTGAGGACTCCTGGGCGACAAATTCTTCTGCCTGGTGGAGCAAAAGGAATGAGGTCAAATTACCAAAAGTACCAACATACTTTTGCCTAAAACTTCATAAGTTTTCCAGCTTCTAACTTAGAAAGGCATTTCAACCTTTTCAAATGCAAGAAGAGGACAATCCAGGAGCAGGAAAATCACAAGTGGGTAGATCACTGAGGACAAGAAGTGGGAACAGAGCGAGGGACATGGCCCCTCGAGGTATGCTGGAGAGTTGGCCTGGGACCACAAGAACCCCTGATTCAGCCTGTCAGGTTAAGCTTCGGCAGCCCTGCCATAAAGAGTGATCCACACCAGAAGGAACTTCTCACAACCTTCCAGAAGTGTAGTCATCATGGTGGTTCCACGCCAGACTGAGCATCCTGTTGCCTCCACAGTGATTCTTGTCCCCATGGCATCTCCTTCAGTACAATGGAACTTGCTTCTTCGGATCTGTGCTAATATCAGTGCCTAAAAACAGCAAGGAATGTGGTTGGTGGGAATCTGTTTCCTCATTCTTGGAAAAGGAGAAGCAGGGAAGGAGCTGTTGACTGGGTCTTTCTACGTAAATCTTCAATTTCAGTGGTGCTCACTGGATAATTTTGAGCCAGTCGCAGACTCTCAGCCCAACCTAGCTCACAGGGCTCTTGTTGTGATGATAAGATTGAGAAGAGGAGAATTATGTGAGCTATCTCGAGTTCCTTGACGGGAATATAAATATAATAAATAAATAAATAAATAAATAAGTGTATGTCCTACTGTCCTTATTTACCATACTCTCTCACACACACACTGCTGAATTCCAGTTATGCATATTGCCAGAGCCAGAGAAAAGGAAAGGGAGAATGCACAAATGACATGAGTGGCCCAGTTTCATGAAGCTTTCCCACCCAATTGGTGCCCACATGAGATGAGCAGCATCAAGTAGATTCCCCTACTTCCTACAGTACTTAATCACCATAGCTTCATGGAACATGATCAACGGTGCTTTCCATACAGCTTGGTGCATGTGGAAACATGGCAAGCCTGTGATGATTATCCACTTTCATTGTTTTGCTCCTATGCCTGTCTGTCTCCTGCCTGAAAATTATAAACTCAATCACTTTTTTCCCTACAGAGAGATTCATCCTTGCTCTACCAGTTCTTTCTTTTATTGATCGACCACTCTCTCCTGCCCTCTTTCTCCAGCACACACACACGAGCTTTCATCTTCTTCCTTGCCCCAAGATTGCTGCTTTTATTATCCCATTGCTTTTAGTGATTTTGCAGTATTGATTCCTTTGCTGCATGAAACAATAGTTGGAAATGTATTAGGTATATAAAACTGCTGCTGCCATCACATAGCTAGGAAAGTAAATGAATACTAATAAAATACCTCGAAGTTATTTGCTAAGCATGGAATGAGTTGAAAAATGAGTAACTGGATATGGATATTTCCTATTAGTCATAAAATACAGATGATGTAGTGCTTTTTGATATACCAGGAAATGTAAACAGTTTGGATATTGTATAATAGTCTATGAACTGCCCAAAAAGCTTCAGCTATTGGTCAGTACGGAAATGAAATCCTGAATAATTATAATGTAATGTTTTATGGAGCAAAGGCTAGGTGGATCCGTCCATATGCTAAGTAAGGTAGATCCTAAGCAATGACTCTAATCAAGTTAGTTATATCTAGTGTAAGGTCCTTTTTGTTTTAATGGCTGCGTGGTAACCAGGATGAAGACTGGATCTAACACAAAGAGTTTTAGGATGATCACCCCAAAACTGAGAGGACTTTGGAGGAAATCAAGGGGAGTCTTACCAAGTGCTGATTCTTGATGGCTCGTGGGTTATGAGAGATGGATTTTGACCACAAAATATGCTTATTTATAGTTTGGTCTGATTCAGATAATATCTGAACTAACAGATGGTCTGCTGCACAGATACAATTTTCTACCAGTATCACTTTCCTGGCCATTCCCCCAGTCCATTTACCTTCCAAATATTCCAATATGGCACATGCACTAGGTGTCATAAACATTATGCAGGGCAGGGGTCAGTGTGGTTTACTGAAGTAGGAAACACATTTGCTGTTCCCTTTTCTTTTTGCACCACAATACCAAACCTTAAGCAAAGAGAAAGGAATGATAAATACAGCCATGCTCTTACTTCATCACCACCAAGGGAAGTGGGTGGCATTACACCCCCATGTTCCAGTTGGCTTGGCTGGGAAATAAACCAGGTTGTTCTCACCTCCACACACATGCAAAGCAACCATATGCTGTTTTCTGAGCCAATCTGGATGCTTTTTTTGGTGTGGGGGACAAGGTACGGGAGAGGGAATAGGTCTTCTTGCCCTCTTCCCAAGCACTATCATTGTTACTGCCATGGTTAGAAGCAAAAGGTCTAGAGATATTTTGAGGATTGGCAGAATTGGTAGGGTGGTCACTTGAGGATGGTGGGTGAAACCAACAATAGTTTACCATCTCATATTTTCATCCAAGCTGCCTTAAAGGGCTGGGACAAATCCACAAGGTAGATCTTTTTAAACTGGGGTTTGAACCTGACTCCCCAAGATTCCATATACCCCATAATTCTAACAAATTACACCATCATAATACGCATTGCCCTTCACTCTTTGCTATGTGCTACAATTTACATCAGTTACCATTTTAGGAAAATGTTGGATTTAGCTTCCATTTCTTGACATTTAGGAAACGTTCTGCTTTACATTGCTATATGGAATAGAAAATGCAAGATTATATTGCAAAGTGCACAACTTAGAAAAGTTAACTCCTGGGTTTTAACATCACATAGGCACATTTAGCAAGTATAATCTGCCAATGTTTGGGTGTCGAGAGAATTTAACGAGCACCATCTAGAGGATGCGATAAGATTTCATTTAGCAATCAAATGAGCATTTGAGTGTTCAGTCATACCTGATTAGCCTTCTACGGTGGGCGGCCAGTAATATGAACCACTGTGAGTTTTATAGTTATGAATAAAGTCACAAAGGAGTAACTTATTTGAAAAAGATGCACATTATGCTAAAAGATTTATTGACTGTACATACATATGACACAAATACTGTAAATATAGCTTACAGAAATGGCTTTTAACCCACCCAAATTTATGAGTCTATTTATGGAACATTTCACACACCTACAAAACCTGAAACAAAAATGCAATCGCTTATGCAAGCCATGAGAAAAGACAAAACCACGGGTTTAGATGAGCTTTATGAATAAAAGCATTTCATTTGCACTTTCCAAAGAAAACATTTATGCTATGAAAGCGGGGAGAAGTGCTGGGGCTTTATATCTTTTGTAATGTTACTTAAACACCATTACTGTTCTTTTCATTTAGACTTACTTTTCCCATTGCTATTTAATATCAGATCACTTAGAGAAGATGAATTAAAGAAATGTGCCTTGATATTTTGTTAGTTCCCCCCCCACACACACACCTCTCTCTCTGTGTTTGTGTGTGTGTGTGTGGTAGAGAGGGAGTAGAAGAGAGGGAAGCTTAGAATAGCAAGGTGTACTTCCAAGCCAGGGCTACGATCCACAACCTCCCATGGCATAAAAAACTCACTAATCTCATCAGAAGAAAATACAGCCCTTTGGCAAAGAGAGCTTTCCTGTGCCCATGGAGGGATCTGGGGCCATGTTTTCCTGCTCTGACCCAACACAGCTGATCTCCCCATGTTGATAAGAGAGGTCTGCAAGGGAAGCATTGACACGTCAAGCAGAATCACCTGCACCACACCACATGGCCTAGATCAGCCTTCCCAGACCTGGTCGCCTTCAGAGGCATTTGGACTGCAATGCCCAGAATTCCCATCCAGAGGGGCCATTGCCTGGGAATTCTGGCTGTTGCAGTCCAAGCGTGTTCCGGCAAGCACAAGGTTGGAGAAGGCTGCTGATCATGTGGGACTTTGTAACCCTCTTCAGCTGAATGCAGGTACAGCACCCTTTGTGGATATGCCCCCTCAATACAAGGAGGCTGGAAGGAGGGGGTGGCGAAGCTCATTGTGATGCAGTGCTACAGTTGGAGCCTTGTTCATTGGAGGGAAGGGAGTTCAGCTCTTGCCTTCAGAGACCACCCACAGACCAACAGGAGTGAAAGCATCAGAAGAAAGCACTTGTGGGCTTCCTCTTACATTCCTCTCCGTCTCCCAATGTGAGCCAAGCTGAGAGGAAGTCTGCAAACATTCAAAGGCCCTTGTTGTTCTGTATTGGCGTGATTGCTGGGAACTTGAACTCTGGGACAGTGTGGAGCAGGCTAGAGTTCAGGGAGCCAAGCCTGGAGAACCTGACAGATTCCCATCCCTGAACAGATTCTGCATGTATCCCTGAATGAGCATTTATCTATTTATTTCCTAGAAAATGTTCTATCACATCTTTCATTATATCTGTTTCTGAAGTGGCAAGGCCCATGGCAGGAGATGCAAAAGAGTGTAGCAACTACAGAACCCTTGCACTAATTTTCCCTGGAAACAAAATGGAGATCGAGATAGTGCAACGAAAGAATTTTACTATATATGAATTAATAAAGTCTAGTGTTCAAACTGGATTCCAGAAAGAAAGAGATGCTCAAATTGTCATCAAAAATATTTGTTGGCTTCTGGGGAATTTCAAAAGAGGATCAGTCTGTGCTTTACAGAGTAAGGAAAGTGTTTGACTATGTGGATCACAAGAAGCTATGGCTGGTTCTGAAAGAAATGAGTGTCCCTCAGCACAAGAAACTACTATTAGGACAAACTAGAGAAAAAAATGGCTTCCTGTAAGCACAGTCCAAGGAACAGTCTATCTGCAGCACACATTGTGGAGAAAGCAGGATTAGGAGCAGGAGTGGAAGAGGATGTGGTTCTGGAATTCTCAGCTGAAATGTGAAAGCCAACATGTCCAGATGTAAGTCACGAGGTTGCTAAGAACCAGTACACTGTTGAAAGATGGAGCCGGGGGATTGGCCGTTCCGATCAGGTCTAACAAGCAGTCTGGTCAAATCGCATCCAATGTTCCTGCCATCTGGCCCACAGGCAGTAGAAACCACCCTGGTGGTGCATCTAACCAGCAGCTGGTTGAAGGAAGAGAAGGACTCAGTTTGGAATCAGCTTCTTGCAAGAAGCTTATTGTCTCTAATAGATGGTTTTCTAGCTTTGTGGGTAATTTTTGTTAATAACTTCTGTAGTATTCCTTTTGTATCACAAAGGCAGCATAGGTGGCTCATTTTAACACAATAAAGGTGTATTTAGAAGCTTGGAAAGAGGTTGGAAGGGGTGCAGGGTGTGTCATGAATGAATATCACTAATGTGTTCTAACAGAACAGCTGGGTCTTTGTGAAGCCCAATCACAACTTTGCTTCAGTGTTCCTTAGCATCTAGGTGAAAGACAAGCATTCGCTGCTGTTTCATTTTTTTCATGCAAGGTCTCTCAGTCCTTGTTAGCCATCACATCTCCTTTGAACAGTTTGTTTTCTAGATTAATGAATTGCTCAGAAAAAATGTGTTAACTATTTCTTTTAAACCACCTATTAGAAAAGTAGGTGTTAAATTATGTAATGCTTCTTTCGAGAAAGACCAACAGGGTGTAAATTAAATTTTGATGGAAAGAACTGTTAGTTTAGGGTATTACATTTTTAAATGTCTGGTATATAAAATGGTTGCTCTTTGAAATTGGATGTCGAGAAAGCATTAACTGGAATAATATGATACTGGACTGTTGTTCTCAAGCTGAAAGAGTATTTACTATAAGAATTAAATGTTGCTGTTAAGATGGGTGAGATAGTCATCATTTTTTATATGAATTTACAAAGTCCATATTTCCCAAGCTTAGGAATGAACGGAGACTGTGTTGCAAGCCAGACTTCGCAATTTCCCAATGTTTTTGATTCAATCTGTTGGAAGAACCGTGGACCACAGACATGCATAGTAACTGAAAGAGTGGGAAAATATGCATATGTTCGAATAAATTTTTCACACAATTGCCTCACATCCATGGAGAAATATTGGGGGAAATGCATACATTTGAAAAATGCAGATATAAATATTTGCATTTGGGAAAACATAAATTTCATTGAGAATTAAAAACAAACTCATGGATTCGGAATGAACATAAGTAAGAATATCTGACAACTTGTGTGAAGGCAAACTTAGGATTCCGTGGTTACAGGCAGCATCTTGCAAAGTGTTTTGGAGATATAGATCAATACATGGAACTAAAAAATCCATCCCTACCTTTATCAAGATGCTACAAGCTGTCAGTCAGATCAGAATCGAGTGTGACTTTCTCTTTCAAAATCAGAAGAACAGAACCCAGAACTCAGCCATGCACTTAATCAGAACCATCTCCTAAGACTTGGCCTGCATATTTGTGAAGCATGAAACCAAACACAGTCCAGGTACAAATTGCCATTTGCATGGCAATCTGTGGCTTTGCGTTGCCAGGAAGGTGTTTAAAAAAAATTATCGAGGAGGTTTATTGAGCCCTTCCTTGAGAAGCTGCCATGTATATATGATTGCCTGCATTTGGCCAGCAGTCAAAGGTCTTGTGAGTCTCTTTCAGAACAACAGTGTCTAGACTAACCAGTCAATACTTACGCACAGGTAGTATTTTCTTTTATGCTGACTCAGATCATCTTTGGCCACATATTTCCAAAATTCAGGAGTGTTGCTCCTGCAATGTTCTCAAAATGTTGCCCAATGCATCTTGTATCTACACCTTAAGGTATAGGTTAAAAATGAATGGGTCTCCAGGGAATATGCTGGAGTGAGCTTGCAAGTTAGGCCAGGAATAGGCATGGGTCCTTGCCCACAAAAAAATATTGGTTTTTTAATATTTGAGGGGCATTGGCTTTTGCCTAACGGCTAAAGCTTACTTAGCTTTAACTTTGGGCAAGTATGTGCTTTATGATTCATAAAAAAAGAAAGAGAGAGAGAGAGAGAAAGTGGTAGCTAAGGACCATTTTACGGACATAATAGAGGCATCGAGTCTATCACCCTAGGGATACATAGCACTGCCACATTTTAGTGTAGTCTACAAGTTTCTATGATTGTTTGATGCTTCAATATTAGAACTTTGCATTATGGGTTGTTGTTTGCTGGTAGAATTTCAAGTAATTGCTTTTGGCTTTTACAATAAAAACAGGACAATAAAAAATTCCCCCAAGGGGGAAGGAAGCAGTTAAAGGAGAAGCCAAAATGTGTGTGGGCATTAAAAACTAAATATTGACAGCACAGCCCTTGTGCATGTCTTCACAACAGTGCATTCCATTGATTGTAAGGGAAGAAACTCAACGGAGAAACTGAATAGAAGACTGCGGCCTAAATTATGTATACTGCCAAGGTTAATCTCCTTGGGAAAGATGTAAATATCAGCTTGGGTTGTAACAGAGATACCCAGACACAGGAAACATGGGGTGTTTGTGCTAGGTGTTCTGCCAATATTCTATCAGTCGAGGGCAACATGTGGCCTAGAAGATGCTGCTGGAACACAATTCCCATCATTCTTCACAATTTTCTATGCTATTTTGAGCTGATGGAAATTGCAGTCCACCAACACACACAGAACAATTACATCTTTCCTTCTCTGATTACCAAACTCACTGCACTAGGGCATTCCTGAACACATTTACTTAGAAGTAAGTACCACCGTGTTCAATGGACTTACTCCCTAATTCTTGCATTTAAGAGTACGGTGAGATACATTTGCAAACACAATGTTCTCTGTGTGCCTTTCATTCAAACTATTTTTCAGTAACTCTCTCCTCTCTTCTCCTCTCTTCCTTCTCCTTCTTCCTCTCATTCTCTCTCTCTTTTTAAAGTTATTCTGAATTCTGGTCCACAGTTATTCTGAATCTATTCATCTTTGAACCCCAAAGTGTTATGTGGCATGGGAAATAATTATTTTTGTCATTCTTTCCATGAATCACAAAACCAGATTATCAGGCCTTATTAATAATATTGTCATGCTCTTATGACTCTAAATATAGATACTTTGACTCAAGCTTCCATTATCAAGGCCTTTTCTATTACAGACATCTCTCTTTAGTACCATAACAGCATAATGTTCGGCTCCTTTGTCAATGAGTTCTGAGCTGTTGTCTGTTATTAACTCATCCGGGAAGCTGAAGTGATCAAACTGTGATTTGTGCTGTGTTATTACATTGCTGTTTGATGCTTTCTGCAAGGGTTCAATTTCAGAATAATTCGAGCAGTGGCTCACCAGTAAGAGGTAACTTTTCACATTTAATTCAAATAGATCTGCCACCAACTTGAGTCAAGGGTGCTTAAAAATAGCATGCTGCTTAAGTGGCTGTCTTAAAATATATCCACAAGACTATTGCTTTCAGAATTTTATAGGTGGATTTATTTCCTCCTTGAGTTTGAATATTTATGCTTGACCAGAACTCAGTACAGGATAAAGCTGTGTAGAAGTACCAATCAGGGTTGGATTCCAAAACATTATCCCAAACATTGAACATCCCCCAAGCACTGTTAAATCCATTATTACAAAATGGGGAAAAAAGAAGACCAATGACCAAAATGCAGTAACTGGTTAAGTTATAGTAAGGCCTATAATGCTGTAGAATTTCACCCACCTTGCTTGTACCTTCAGCAATGTCCAGCATTGGAACACGGTCTGTGAGGTCTTCTTTCAAGGTCAAATGGATTCCATGCATGAGGAAAGAATGGGAATTGAGTGGAACAAAGAAAAGGAATAATTAAGTCTCTTCCTAAGACTCAAATCAGGCCCAGCCCTGGAGACAACGGACACAGTTTATTGTCTCTCAGGGCAGGACCTGGTCTGCAGCTTGGTCAGATGCAAGCCATCTGCCCCCCACCTAGGTTGCCTTACTATCTCACCCCCTCATTCCACTGGCCAGCTGCAGTTGGGGTTCCTCAGTGATCGGCAACCCATAGATTTCCCACCAAGGTGATAAGCCAGTACCACCTCAGACTTCAGGTAAGAAAGGCATGGCTGAGTACCTATCCATAAAGATATTTTTCTTGTCATCACTGTTCCTAAAAGTACATCTTCTTTTATTTTTATTCTTACATTTTTATCTAGAATGCTCAAAATTCACAGTGGCTTACAAAAACATTGAGAAGGTCATGCCTGGTTTTAGCGAAGTCTCTGATTTGTGCTAGCTTTAGGGAGAAAACAAGTCTGGCAATGCCTTGCAAGGTATATGAGGAATACAGTAAAGATGATAGTTTATAATCCCTTCCCCACCCAAGGATTATACAGCCTTTTTGTGTTTATTATCTGAGACATAACTCAATTTCAGTCTTCACCCCCTTCAATATAATATAAGCTGTGTTACTTGTCATAGACGGAGTTGCTTTCTTTTCCTGGTTTATTTATCTCCGATGGGCAATTTGAAGTGTCGAAGTGGGTTAGAGCGCACACCCCATGGCTTGTTTAGCACAGCTGCTGAGTAATTTGTGGAGAAATCAATGGAGGATTGCTTCAGGTGTCCAGATTGCAAGCAGAAAATTAGTATGTGGCACCTTAATTCTCAAACGGATCTTTTACACAGATGAGTTTAAGGCCAGTGGGAAGAAACACCATCATCGGAGTTAATAAACACTGGCAAGATCCAAGAAGCATCTCATGGCTTGCTGCTGCTATACAACTGGCCCATGCTAATGATCTGTACAGTCAGTGCAGTCCTGGCTTCTTCCATTTCTTTGTTGCACACATCCAAGCACTCTCTCCGGGATGCTAATTGATGGCTCCTCTGCATGCATCTCCCATTAAAAAGGCAGAGAGAGACTTGGCGCTGAGGGGAGAGTGGAGCTCATATGTGCACACCCCCACGTCTTTTTTTTTGGTTTGTTTCTTTTTAAGACACCCAAACTTCCTATATACATTTTAACCAATGCCTATTGTGTGCCCAATTAAGAAATCCCTAGCAATTAAAAATCCTATAAAGGTACCCAGAGTGCTATAAAAGAATGGATTACCCCACTGAATGTTGTGTGCAACACCATTACCTTATGCTTCCCCATTCAGTTAAATTTTATGTGTGCAGAATGACTCCTCTTGCATATTTTTCTGGGATGGGCATAGCAGAGAGAGAAGGATTCTGTGATGTACCTACGGTTGTCCAATGACTGGCTCACTTTCACAAGCTGTCCAAGTCTGACAGCAATGTGTGTGTGTGTGTGTGTGTGTGTGTGTGTGTGTGTGTTAGTGCAGCAGCACCCAACTGCAGTGCTTCCAAAAACAGTAGAAGCAATTGTCCGACCATCCCACTTCTGCAATATTCTTAGGGATCTCAGAGCTTCTGATCGAACAACAAAGCATTTGGAGTGTCCCATCCCAACCTGGTGGTCTCCGGAATAGACTAAGCATGTGTACTGAAATACAGGCACTAGTTCTAACCTTTCATCTATATATGTACATGAGCAAGCACACATTTCATACGCATGAGTTTCCTCTCTTTTCCTCTCTCTGCTGTTGCATGAGTAGGCATCACAAGGCCACCAAAATTGGTGATATTTTCCATTTTCTTTTCAAAAGTCTAACTAAGAGGGATTTGGGACCACACAGCACGTTTTCTCTCTGCAGCCTCGTGGAGCCCTCTAGCATCATCTGGACAGCTTAGAGCCATCTGAGACCTGCTGCGATAGATTTTCTATGCACTTCCAGGATAAAAATCCCTTGCATCCATCACAATGTTAATGCAGCAGAATCAGGAAAAATCCATAGCACAGCCTGGTCAAGTTAGTACAGGTTGAAGATGTCGATAAGGTGCTTGGATAGGTTCATGCAACTAAATCTGAGAGGATCCTTGCCCCTCTTAGCTAATAAAAGCTAGGAAGGAGGGAATGGCTGGCTCAGCCGGGGTGGTAATTCAAGCCTTTTTATAGGAGGGATTGTTCCCATGCCACCTGAAACAAGTGGTACGTCATTCCTGAAGAAATCCACTCTGCACCCAGAAGATCTGAGTGATTTCCACTTCCTGGGCAAGGTCCTGGGACGAAGGTGGACAAACAGCCCTAGGAACTCATTATTATCATCCAAGAGACAGTATTTACTACTCTTTGATCTTTCAATAGTATTCCATTCTCTTGACCACGGTATCCTTCTGGGGTAGATTGTTGAGTTGGTAGTAAGAGGCACTGCTTTACAGTAGGTGGTACTACTAGACAGCTGGCTCCAAAGAGTGGTGCTTGGAAAATATTTCTTAGCCCCTTGGACTCTCAGGTATGAGGTTGGTATTATCCCCCATGCTATTTAATATCTGCATGAAATTGCCAAGCGGGTACGTATAGAGTTTCGGAATACGTCAGTCCTCTGACTGCATGCAGGCCTATTTCTTCTTCCTTAAGATGAGGTTGTAGATTTGCTAAAGCAGTGCTGTGACAATGGACTGCATGAGGGCTAACAAACAGAAGCTTTGTAGCCAGGAGAACAGTGTCGGGAACAAAACTGTTCTCTTCTTCCTGGACTCCTGTAAGAAATGGATGGTGCTGAGTATGACTGGGCAGGTAGAGGAGAATGGCAATGTCTCCTGCATGAGCCTTATCTCAGAAACTGAAGGGTTAGTTGCTCCGATAATGTATAAACACACTTGCAGACTCAGGTTTCCAACCAGAAGGATATAACCAGATTTTACTGTTCTATATTAAATGTTGATTGTTTTATTAAATCCATTTAGTTACTTTTAATTTTTGTTAAGGTCTCTGGAGGAAGGAATTTAAACAGATTTTTGTTTCTTGAGTCTTACTTTTGTGTAAGGTTTTAGGATCATACCCTCAAGGCAGAATGAATGTACATAAACTATCAATGAATGCTAAAGAAAATATGGTTGTGAATCAGTGAAGTCAATTTGTTACCTGATTCTTTTGCAAGGTTAGATAGGCTTTTCCTGAATTCATTTGTCCTTATGCAAGCTAAGATAAGGGTAATCAAAATTTTATGCTTCAGGAACACTGATAGCTTACCAGAAGGGGGAGAAAAATATCTGTCTTGCAAGCTGCTATGTAAAATTTATGAAGTACATTCAGATTTATGTTTGTTTGGCAAAAGGAATACAGATAATGACTAATGGAAAGAAATGGGCCAATTAAATTTAAAGGCAGAGCAAATCCATGTGTATCTCATAAGTCTGCATAAAAATTGAGCTCATCTTTTAAAATAATACTCTTCTGTAAACTGTACTACATTTAAGTGTTTAAAATCCCTCATACTTAAATGTTTTATTTTCATTCTCTTAAAATTCTCTGTTATTTATTCATACACTAGAAATAAAAGATCGCAAATATGTTTGCATTTACTGAAAACTGTTCAAACTTGAATGGAATGAAAGAGGAAGAGTTACATACTCTTAAAAGGAATATTTACCTTGAATGCAATTTTAATACATTTTTTCATTAACAGATTTGTTAGCAGAAACCCGTTATTAGGGGAAAATCTTTTAAAGTACATCACACTTGGTCCTGAGATGAAGAATCTGTTTTTAAAGGATCTGTATCACAGAGGGCAGAGTTAGTATGTATGACAATATTAGCCTTATTATGTACCTTGTTTTCTTTCATTTAGGAAAAACAATCTATGTGTGTTTAAACAGAAATAGTCCTACCAAACAAACAAACAAAATCACCACACCTGACTGGGACATTCTAGATTTGGTATACTTTTTTCTTTCTAAACATGGCTAAGGCTCATTTAATTTTCATGTATTACATTTCTATACTGATCAATAACTGAAGCTGCCTGGGTGGTTAGTGAAAACTAAAACCTTAAAATACAGTACCAAAACCATGCACATACAATCATACGAACATACAACACAGAATCACATCTACAGGTATGTAAAAACAATCAGCAAGAAAAAGTCAAGACCAGTAACCTCAATATTAGTGCCAAATGCCTGAGACAAGAAGAGGATATTAACCTGGCACTGAAAAGAGAGCAGTGTTTGTGTCTGGTGGGCCTCCTTTCAAAGATCAGCCTATAACCCGGGGGGTGGGAGACCCCCCAAGAAACTTTCTCATCGCGGCTGCCTGCTGAGTCTCCCTGAGAGTAGGGACCTGGAGGAGGGCCAAGAAGATCAGTGTGCCTTCAATCTTGCAACTGTGATGAACTCGCACTCACTTTAAGAGGGTTTCCTCCCTGGGTTATATGGTCTCAGCCGGGAGTGGGGCTGGTACCTGCCAGAGCAGAGCCACGGTAGAAGATTATGCTATGTAACCTTGTGGCCCCTTCCAGTTTCACATCTTTGGGAATTTAGCTAAGGGACCAACGGCCATTTACCAACTATGCAAGGCATCCACAGACCTGCACTGGTAAACCATTCTGGCATGGCGGAGAGGCTGTTGGCTGGCTCCTGAGATAGGGGTTCTTGTCCCACTTGGCCATGACAGTCACTCGGTGGCTTGGGGCCAGCCACTCATTCTCAGCCTCATCTGCTTTCCAGGGTTCTTGTTACAACATTAAAAACAGAGTGGAGGAGAACTCTGTAAGCCGCCTCGAGTTCCTCACAAGGGGAAACATGGCAGGACGTAAGCGGGCAAGACGCCTCAGGCATCTTGCTGTTTCCACCCCAGGGCACCTTCACGGATGGGTAAAAGCACTGTCCTCCAGCAGGCTTG
This sequence comes from Varanus komodoensis, assembly GCF_004798865.1. Taxonomy (NCBI): domain Eukaryota; kingdom Metazoa; phylum Chordata; class Lepidosauria; order Squamata; family Varanidae; genus Varanus; species Varanus komodoensis. The sequence continues at coordinate 5,281,966 of NW_025335780.1, forward strand.
CTGCTCTGCCTGTAGGTCATCAGCCTGCCTGGGCCAAGGCCCGATTAGCTTCCAGTAAGCACTCCCTCAAGCCAGTAAGAGCAGCTTGTCAGCTAAAATAGTTCTCTTACTGACTCTTGAAGATGGCATTGCTAGGCCTTGCCCCAGAGTTATTCCGTCCCCCTCTATTGCCGCCTTCTAGAACCCATCCTCCTGCCTTCCCGCATTGGACTGCACTGCCTCCCTGTGTCTCATTAGAGCTTTGGCAGCCGCCTTTGAAATTTGGAAGTGGCCCCCTTGCTTATCCTGGAATATTTGCCGGCAGGCCTGAAAATGGGGTTGGTACAGCTGGTGCAAGACATTTTCCAGCCCAAAGCTACAGCAAAATGGTACCATCCCATTCCGTTTATGCCAGCCTATTGGATTAGCAATGTAGCATATCTTGAGAACTGGTGTCCTCAATCACACCAGGAAGTATCAGGCTAGCTTTGCCTAAATGGTCAGGGTGCTGTCACCTTCCAGTATCTGTCACTTGGGGAGACCCTCTAACCCTCTAATGGTAAAGCTTGTCCTGCTGATTGTAGATTGGATCCAGCTGAGCCTTAGCAGGGTATTGTTTACCATGGTGTGTAGGTGACGGCTAATGCAGCAGGAGGCATGCAACAACTTGGGTAAGCAGACCATCTACTTGACATGCACATGGTGGGCATGTTGTGAGCGGAGCTGGCTGGAGCCGGGGGTCAGACTAGATGGTCCGGGAGGCCCCTTCTGACGCTCTGTTTCTCTGTTTCTATCTTCTGCATCCTCTTGCTGAGTGATTAGAATTGTTTCACTACACTTAGGATGCAGGCATGTGACAGAATAGTTATTAATATACACCTATTTATAGCTGTTGGTCCCACCAGATTATAACTTTCCTAGTTTAAAAGCATAAATATTAGATGATAAAGTAAATTTACAGCTGAATATAAGCTGAGTATTTTTTTTTTTCCACAGGTTAAGATTTCAATGAGACCCGGTGCTTATGATCCATAAAACAACTCTAAACAAAGCAAAGAGAAATATGCCAACTCAATTTGCATGGAACTTGAATGAGTTCTTGGGGGAAAAAGGACCAAAAGACTGTCTTTCAAAGAATGAGAGGTAATTTTTAAGTCTTTGAAAACACAGGAGATTTCCAAAGTGGGACAGAAAGAAAGCACCAGAGTTAAAAGCCCATAAAATCCATTTTCTTTCAGACTCATGGCCATTAAAAAGTGGCTGTGGATAATATTGTCTTTAACGGCTGACAAACAGGTCTGCCTCCCTGTTATTGCCACCTGCAGAACTCACAGGGGCGAACACATTACAGCCTATTATAGCTTCGCTAACTGCAGCAAGAGAGTGCCAGTTTCCTAATCCTTATAAATCTCAATGATCAGATCGAAGATCACCTTCTTTCTCGGGTATCCAGGGCCAAAATTAGAGATATAAATGGTATTGATTTCAGAGATGGAGTGAAAGAAAGTACAAATACTGCTCAAGTTGATACAGTGTTCTGCCACATATGTTACGAATCAAGTAGTTTCGACATAATGACCATCATGGCTTTGTGGCACTGAGCCAATCTGGAGGAAGGCCACCAATTAGCAGACATTTACCTTATTAAGGTCGATATTGGACAAGGGTGTGGAAGGCACCATGTCTGTTTTCCTGCTTATCTAGGAAGACATATTCAGGTTTCTCAGAAAATACAAAGAGAATAAAGAGGGATGAAGATCTTGTTTCAGTTCATTTCTGAGAAAAAAGATGCCAAAATTTTCCTAAGTCCTGCATATTAGAGATTAAAATGATTTGAAATTTTAAGAAAATGAATTTTGAGAAGCTGAAATTCAACAAATTCTCCCTTTCCAGGCCAAGTCTGTGAGTGTTTATCTCTTAAAAGTCTAGCTTTGGAATCTCTGTGTATGCAACCCTATCAGGGCTGAATTAGATTTGCTACTTTTTTTCCTTTGATAGGCCTCCCATTTTTAGCAGCCATATGGAGGCATAAACAACCTCTTCCTGCCTGTGAGAGGGACATCACCTACTGATTTTAGCCATTGCAGATGGTTGAGACATTCTTTTCATGGAGCTTTTTGATAAGAATTTAGCAAAATCTAAATTTACCACTCTGAGACACTGTGAAGGGCAGGGTGTAAAAGCTTTAGATAAACAAACAAACAAACAAACCATCTGTATATCTCTCCATTACTGGGAAGGAATGCCTTGAAAGCAAAATAGATTCACTCGTCCTTAGCACAGACATTTCAAAGCCATATTGTATGTAGGTAGAATTCCAATTCAAAGACTCCTGGGGGCTCCTTTAGAGCTTTAAAGGCTTTAGTCACTCTATACGATCAGAGTGGCTAAGCAATGGCAGCCAGAAGGGCCAGGGACTTACTGCTATGAAGGCTACACATAGAATAGGTGACTCAGATGCCACAGACAATGCCCATTGTCCAATGAGAACATGTGCAAATGTTCCACACTGTTTTCCATGTGCAAGGGAAAGTTTGGGCCACATAATGAGCAATGATGTGTGGCATATACATCTTCCTAAAGAAGTATGCAAGGCCTGTGAGATCTGAAAGAGCAGGATCACCCCACCCACCTGTGCAAATAGCAGCTTTCCATCAGAGCACAAGCCTTGGAAATGCTGCCCAAATTTGGGCCATCACTACAATGCGAACAAAATTATATGAAAATGAAGAGTAAATGTTTAGTTTGAGAATTAACATCCAAGATCCCAACAAAAGCCAATAATTTAGAGTTAACCTTGGTATTTGTTTTTCATTTCCTACATGAGAATATTTTTCATCAGTCAACAGTCTCTCTGAAAAAGATTAACCTCTAATTTCTGATCGGTAAATTATTATAAACAACCACACTAACCAAATGTGCATCAGGTATATGGGATGCAATGGAAAAAACAGGTATCTGGAAAGTCACAGAGACTTCTTCTTCTTCTTCTTCTTCTTCTTCTTCTTCTTATTATTATTATTATTATTATTATTATTAGAACATTTCTATGCCGCCCCTTGCCAAAGCCTCGGGGCAGCTTACAACACAATACAATACAATACAATACAAAAATAACAATATAAAATTAAAATTAATAATATAAAATAAATAAATAAATATTTAAAAAATGATATAAAAGAAGTTATAAAAGAAAAGTTATAAGAGAAGAGAAGAGAAGAGAAGAGAAGAGAAGAGAAGAGAAGAGAAGAGAAGTCACCCTGGCCAGATGAATAAGTGAATATTGTTAACAATTAAAATGACGTTTAAATAAAAAGGTCTTCACCTGGCTCCGAAAAACAAATAACGACGGCGCCAGGCGGACCTCTCTGGGGAGCACATTCCATAGATTGGGCGCCACCGCAGAGAAAGCCCTTCTCCAAGTACCTACCCTCCTAATTTCTTTCACGGAGGGTTCCTGGAGAAGGGCCTCTCCCACAGATCTCAAGGGGCGGGTGGGCATATATGGATGCAAACGCTCCTTCAGGTAACCAGGTCCCAAGCCGTTTGGGGCTTTATAGGTCATAACCAACACCTTGAATTGGGCCCGGACTTCAATGGGAAGCCAGTGAAGCTGTCAGAGGACTGGAGTCATGTGAGCATAACGCCCAGTCCCCGTCAGCAACCTGGCAGCTCTATTTTGAACCAACTGAAGTATCCGGACCGTCTTCAAGGGAAGCCCCATGTAAAGCGCGTTACAGAAGTCAAGGCGGGAAGTCACCAGCGCATGTGTCACCGTCGCCAGGCAGTCGTACTCCAGGTAGGGGCGCAGCTGATTAATCAGCCGAAGCTGAAGGAAAGCGCTCCTCGCCACTGCTGTCACCTGAGCTTCATCCTATCAAATGAAACAACAAGGTTACTTGTGACAAAAAAGTGTGAACTATTTGTTTAACGCCAAACACATTCCAATAAGTGCAACTACACTTTACACACAATTTCACAACTCCTTTCTTCCTTCCACTGAGCTGCCTGTTGGATCCAAGGTATATAAATATGCATCTTGAACCCACATGGGAAAAACATTGACAACAGAAAAATGGTGGACAAGAAAGAGGAACAACAGCTTTCCTCCCATGTTCTGTAATAGCCATGATAGGTGTTGCATTTATTCCTACATATTTAAAAAGTTTTGTGAGAAAAAGGAGTCACTTAGATGGTAAATGCTGGTGATTACCAGCAATGGTTGGCATTTAGACGATGCTAACAAAGCTTTTGGACAGCCCTTTTTATAGAAGGGGAGGTGATAATCAAGAGAGGACTGTAACACGCAGATTGTCCTTTCCAAGAACAAAATTCTTGAAAACCTTGGTTTTCAGAAAATAGATGTCTATTGCTAGGAGGGCAAGTTCGGTACTGAACTGGGGACATGGCAGATGCGGGTTCCATTCCCTGCTCATCCATGAAGCTCATTGGGTGACTGTGGGGCAGTCCTCCACTCTCAGCTTCACCCACTCACAGCATTGGTACCAGGATAAATTAGGCTGTTTTGGGGAAAAGAAGGAAAAGGTAAGACTTAAATGCATAATAATAATAATAATAATAATAATAATAATAATAATAATAATAATTCCCAATAATAGGAAAACAGAAACATCTATTAACTGCATTATCTTATGATTGTCTGTTCATATTTAAGTCCTATTTGTTCAATTAGGCTTTTCCTCAGGTAAGTGGAATAGGATTGCATGTAAGGCATCATAGGATTATAGCTATAGCTGTAACCATACAAACACTTAATTGAGATTAAGTTCCACTGGATGTGATTAAGTCCCATAAGCAGAAAGCACTTACAACTGGTATAACTTGACATCAAGGTAGCATATTGAGCACAAATACAAGCAGAACAGGCAACTGGGCTCAGTGGCCTTGCAGACTGCTTCCTATCCTATCCCATTCTAACTCAGTGGAGTTTATTTCTAAGTAGAGTGCTTAGAAAAGAGTGCCGTATTAGAGTGCTGTAAAGTCCTTAACAAATGGTGAGGTCATTAGGTTATTATATTTTATTTTAATTTTCTATATAAAATCCATAGGAGCTATCAGCAAGCACTATATATGGGTTAAACTCTGTTTGTTGGATACTTTCTAAAGTACCAACAATAGGTCAAAATGAAGTTCTCTGTCTTAACCTTTCCATTATGCTGGTTTGTCATCATGTTTCATTCCAAAATTGATTTCATTCTATATCTTGTCATGGAAATGACAGGAAATTGCTAAAATGCTTTTCTTTGACCTGAATTTAGAAATATATTTTCTGTTTATGTTAAATCATTAATGAACACATTTCCAGGAGCAATTAATGACTGATAGAAATTGTTTTCCTAACAGTCTAAGACCATCTAAACTGAAGACATTCAGTTAGCTTATTTTCATGAAAACAGATCTGTGCCTTAGCAAAGTGGTTTGTTAAGTTTTAAGCAAGAAGATTTTAAAAACTAACAAAACAATTTTTTTTTTACTCTAGAGGTAGTGACTTCCATGCAAATTTTGTTAAGTTTCTTGTTAACTATAAGTATCCTTGAGACTGCAGTTCTGGACACATTTGCCTGTGAGTAAGCCCCATTGAATTCAGTATGACTTGATTTTTAGTTCACATGTCAAGGACTGCATTGTTTCTGAATACTTTTGCGAACTTGGTAACTTCTATTCGTCTTGTCCCAAGAGATTTTTGTATACTGATGGCTTCAAGTACATTTAAGGAACTTGATATGATTCTTAGTATCTGTTAGCAAGGAACAAGGACAGATTGAAGGGCAAAATGGACTCATTGTTAAAGAAAATGCCCAAAAATTGCTAAATCTATATTTTCAAAAGGGAAGAACATCTAGCAATTTTGGCAGTTGTTGGTAATAGATATTATCGACAACGATTTCTGTCTCTGTAATGGCACACATGTAATCATTTGCGTTTTGTTGGGATTTTCTTCCTAATCTTAGATAGTGAGCATGATGATGATGATGGCCATGTATGACTCTTATCATGCTTATCTTGTTCTGAAAAGTCTTGCTATCAAGTTAGCATCAACCTGAATGCAAGTCCAATTCCTTTCTTCAAAGACAGCCAGGATATAATCTTAATCAGCACAATCCTGGCAAAGTCACATTGGTTTCTCTCTTTCTCTTTTAGAAATGCACATCAGGGTATGATGATCTGAAAAGGCTCATAGGATGGCAATTTTATCTGGGGAAGACCAGGGGTGCATGTGGGATTCGTGAAATCTAGAGTGTCCTGAGCCTTAGGCATATCATGGAAGTCATCTTCTAGCTTGGCCTTTGACATTCCCATAATGCACAATCAGCAATTTTCTGGTGACTACCGGTCATGTTGAAACTCAAATACTTTGGCCACCTAATGAGAAGGAAAGACTCTTTGGAGGAGACCCTAATGCTGGAAACAGTTGACAGCAAAAGGAGAAGGGGACAGCAGAGAATGAGGTGGCTGGATGGAGTCATTGACTCAGTCAACGTGAGCTTAAGTGGACTCTAGGGGATGGTGAAGGACAGGAAGGCCTGGAGGAATGTTGTCCATGGGGTTGCGATGGGTCGGACGCAACTTCATGACTAGCAACAACAACCATAATGAGCTACTATAACCACTTTATGGACCCCCACTGTACCCCACTTTACGAGAACAGCCTTGTGTTTCACTGAACTGGGATAGGACAGTCCTGTGTTTAAAGATATTCTCTGTTTGAAGAGCTGTCGTGTTCATAACTGGTTTAAAGACAAGGAGCCAAAAGAAGAAAAGGTAGGAACTTTTCAGCTTCCCATCCATATGTGGGATACAGAGATTTGACTAAACAAGACATACAGATCACTTGATTGGTCTTCTCCCACATGTTGAGATACATTGCATATCTATCTTTAGAAAAGTTCACCTGTATACATAAATGTGCATAAGCAGATGCTATTCGACTTGGTGTCCTCCTTTGTTTTCCTTTTTGGTGATGGAACAGCTAGGATGCACACATTTTTTTAACGTTCACGAAATGCGAACATTCCCATTGCAGTCCTGAATTTTAGTAGGAGCACTTTTGTTTTCTTAAAGAAATGTTAGAAAATTCCCAAATTTGTGATAGCATTTGAAAATCCATTTTTAAATGCACTCTTTCATGTTTTAGTTAGCAGGAAGAACCTATATGCTTTTGAAGAAATAGTCCAAGAATGTGCATTTTCCTGTTTGAAATATGCACTTTTCCCATCTGAAAAACAGGTTACAAAATGGCAGAAAACCAAAATGAGCTTTGAAGTTATTTCTGTTGAATGTTGGTGACCTCGAAAATCACAGCCTTCTCCATCCCTGGCTACCACTGCCGCCACCCCCCCCCTTCTCCTCCTCCTCCTCCTCCTCCTTTTCTGGTAATGTGTAAATGGTCACTCTGTGCATTGTCCCTGCAGCCTCTTGAACTTTTGAAGACAACAATAGCTCTTTCAGCATGCCAAAGCGGCACACCTGCTCCATCCCTGAAGCGCAGCACTATCTAGAAAAGGCAACCTGGTTAGGTCTGGGAACTGAGGACTGTGTAACCTACCCGTAGGACTTCCACCTGACAAGGATTCAATGACAATTTTTTTCTCCCATCCCCACCTGTTCCATCACTGCATCCAGACGTCATCTGATTCAGATGTAACAGAGAACAAACAAAATAGAAATGCTCTAAATGTTCTAATGACGACATTCAGTAGCTTCATAAACATGTTGAATTGCACTGGAGACAAGATGATACTCAGTGTGGCTTGTTTTTGCCCAGACATGGACATTTTGTTCCCTAGACATTAGCAGTCATCTATTACATTTTTATACCACACAATAGCCAAAGCTCTCTGTGCAGTTTCTGACTTGTTTGATCATTCGAAACCAGACTTAATTATACTTGAATAGATCCATTGGAATTAGTGGCATTTAAGTCATGACATGTTAAATTCCATTGATTTCAGTGGGTGCAATTCAACTATAGATAGAACCCTGTGTGTTCAGTTGTACCATGTATCAAGCTGTAAAATACATTATGTATTTAGAGCAAGATATAATGCTTTGAAAATCACATAATAAAAGAGAAAGCAAGCAGGAACTGGTAAACAAATCAAAGGATAGGAAACGGTTGTTTACAGGGTCCGTGAACTATTGCATGCTGCAAATGACCTTGGAATCTGAAAACATAATCCAGCCGTGCAAGCAATATTGGATTTGTGTCAGGAGCGTAAAATATTTAAAGAAAAATAATAGGAGATCACGGGCAATTCCAGCATACTGTGTGTGATCATTTTGTCAGCGCTCAGATTTACAGTGCCACTTTGCTGTCTGTGCGGGCATAAACCAGACAACCACTTCTCCAGCAGGTACCATAATCATTTTACAGGGCATTTAAAAAACTGAATATGCAGCAAGGACACATTTTCCTCCAAGAAAGACATAAATAATACCAAAGCAGAATGTCTGATGGGAAAGAAGAAAGGCCTTTTCCCATGTCAAAATGTATTATTGCATATTGCATTTTTTAAATGATGTCTAATTCTTGTTTGCCAGTACTTTTGTTGTTAGGAATTTTTTCCCTAAAAGCCTCTGGGTATACTTTAGAAAAAGTGTAATGGGTTTCTAAAGTCTACACTAGCAAAATTCATTTGACTACTGAATGCTACCTCATTTTTTCATGATTTTAATATTTGCAATGCTTAAGGATGTATAATGACCTAATTAAAAGGTGGTTTTTCAAGCCCTTCCCACACATACTTTTTGTTTTGGTGATGAAGAATGTTCGCATACACAAATTCTGGGATCAGGGCCAGCCTAAACTATTTGCCTGTCTGAGGAATACAGATGCTGGCATCACTCCCTTAGACACAAAGAAGCCAACTGGACTGATAGCCTATTCTTACTTCTTGTCTCTCTTTCATAGAAGCCCCCAAGGATATCTGACCCCTGGAATAAATTAATAATCATGCTGCAAACTTGCATGTCTCCTTTGTAGATTTTTAAGCAAGAGTGGTAAAATAATGGTCCCTTGAAGATCTCTTTCAGGAACGTAATGACGTAAGAAAACCCACGCTGGATCAGATGACTGGTCCAGTACTCCATTCACATGTTGGCAAACCAGCCGCCCACAGGATTTCTCAAGCAGGTGCAAGATTTTCACCGTCCCAAGCTTTTCAGCAACCGGTGTATGCAAGCCACCACTTCTGAGAATGAAGGTAGCATGTAGCCAAGGAAGTTAGTCGCCTCTAACAGCCTTCCGTTCCATGCATTGGCCCGTTACCCTTTTAAAGCCATCCCTATGGGCGGCCGTGGCTCCTTCGTGGAGCAGTGAACTCCATAGTGTAACTATATGCTGTTTAAAGAAGTACTTGATCCATCCAGAATGTCCCCCCAGTCAGCTTCATGGGGTGACCGCAGGTTCTGCAGCACGGGAGAAGGAGCAAAATGCCTCCCTCTTTGCTTCCTCCACCCTATGCAAAATTTTAAACACTCCTATCATGTCTCCCCTCGCTCATCCTTTTCCTAAACTGCATAATTCCAGTTATTGTAACCATTCCTCATAGAGGAGTTTCTCCAAGCCCTTCTCAGCTTCAGTTGGCCTTCCCTGCATTTTTTCCAACTCAGTGATGTCCTTTTTCAGATGTGGCAACCCAAACTGCACACAATAGTTTACTGCAGTCACATGAAATACCATTTCAACAGTTTTATTTTCAATTCCCTTACCAATTATGCCTAAGGAAGGATACTCAGTCACTCATTCTCCTCTTCAGGATCACTCTTTGTACCATGTGGTTCACACGTGTTAATCCATCCTGTATAAGACACTTGCCATAACTTCCCGTTTTTTGTTACCTCGCACACAGTTTTCCATTGATTTGTGGCCCTCCTCCATTTAGTGATTTTTCCCCCCATACTCATTGTTACGAACTTCTGAAAAGTTTGACTTCACTTGGAAAGTGAGGCCTTCCTCATGGGTGTGGACGGTATCAATTTCTCTACAAGAACCTGTGTTGAGAAGTTGTGAATTGAAAGAACTGAGATTATTCTTAAATTGTGGCCATAAAGCCACAAAAGCTAAGGAAGGCCTGAACAGTGTTTTTCATCCTGAGGATTATTCAAAACAATTTTCTGGGGTCCACCAGGTTAGGGCAAAGAGACATGGGCAGATACTCTCACCCATCATTGTCCAGCACTCCCTCTCCCCCTTCTACTCAAGTGTAGACACACGCAGAAGCTTCCCCGATTCATACCCTTTTAGTCAAATTCAGCTCCCACCAAGGAGAGAGTTCAGTATTTTTCTGAACCCCCTTTTGTGTCCATTTTAGGAAATGAATTTCCCTCCGAAGACCGACTAAATAATCGTGGCCAATGAAGCTAACCCATGAAGAAAGTCCGAGGAAAGGGGAGTGGCATGATTGGGTGCGCATAGTTTTGCATGGCGATAGAAGTGGGGGAGAGCAAAGATGGGAAGAAGCATGCATGAATCATTCGATGCTTCTGTGCGACATGGACAAACCATCTATTTATTTATTGCATTTGTAGGCAACCCCATAGCCAAAAGCTCTCTGGGCAGCTCACAGTGATTCTGCAAATGACCATGGGTCTTTTGCACTGTCCAAAGGATGATGTAAGGATATAAAAATCTAGTTGTATGCTTTAGAAAATTCAGTTCTCAGATTGGGGCAAGCCAGAATATAGTGGTGTCATGGAATGTTAAAAGCAAATTATTCTAGTTATTGAATTTATGTTGGCAGATTAATACTGACGTTCTCCTTTCTTGATGTACTGGGATACCAGCACTCCTACCATTTTTTACACAATACTGAATGTGTCTTAAACCCTTCTTGCTATGACTGAAGCAGACACTAAATGAAATTTCTGTTTTAGACAACTGTTTTACATAGATATCATATTATTGATAGGTTTAGAGCTGAGAGACCTGGTATGGTATAATAGACTGAAAGCTAGACTGTGGATACTTGGGTTGCATGGGGTTAAATTTCTGCTTGGCTATGGAACTCTCTGTGTGACTACTAGCCCCTCCTTTGCTCTGGCTTGCCTACCTTGCAGGGCTTTGATAAGGATCAGAAGTGACAGTCCTCCTGCATGCTCCTGTTGAGGAAGGGCAGAATGCAGCTGTGAAATACACAGGTAAGATTTGAAGCTGCCAGTTCTCTGGTATATCTAGTTCTGTGATGAACAGGACAGCATAAATCCAAGTACTGATACAGCAAGGGAAGGAAGCTGAATCCCCCAGTGAACTGGAAAATATCCACACAGATTGTGTGGGCTTGTGAGCATCCTCTGTAACACACTGAGATGCAAAGCATCTGGTGAGATTCTCACCTGCACTGCAGGGTATGGAAAGGAAAGTGTATGCTCTTTTCCATCATGTTACATTCATGTAATACTACCACAATAAATGCACATTCTCATACACCATCTTGGGCTACTTGTCATGTGCCCCAGATCTGGTGATTATGAATATTTCTACAGTGATTTGCCTTTTTTTACTATATTGAGAGAAACTGAATATCTATGAAAAAATGCACACACCTGTGGGTGGATTTCCCCCCAGAGCTCATTTTATGTGTGAGAGGCCAGGTGTCCTTCAAAGGAAAGGGCAGTGATTGAAGTGGACCTGGTAGGACTATAAATTCAGACTGTGCTATTCCGTGCTACCCTGTTTATTTCAAAGGCCCAGAGGTTTAGAAACTGTCCCATTCCATGCAGGGGATAGCAAAGAGTGCAAGCATGAACCCACGTCCCTCCAATCATTCAGTTTGCTGAAGGAATAGAAAATGCTTCAAGTTGGAAGAGGAGTCATTTCATTAAACCATTTCACCTTCAATTCCTGGGTCATCATGAATTTTTGTCCAAGTCATCCTTTTCCCTCAACCCTTTTCCAATCCTGTTTCTCCATCTGCATTGTAAGCTGTAAAAGAAACCTCCTAGTTTCAGTGCTGCATATTAATTACAGTCTACTGTGTATCGTTTTATCTAACCACATAAACATCAATATTCTTCAGGTACTTTTTATTAGCTGGAGCATATTAGCTTTCTCGGTTTACCATATTACTTATTAAAAATTTCAGTGTTACGCAACAGCCTACCTAAAATTTCCCCATATTTATATGGAGTGATGCATACATATGGAAAACAGCTGAGAATGTCCCTTACTCTGAGACACCAGAAAAAGACAGCTGTGATATGATGTTATTTATTATCAAATAAAGCAAAACAAAGCACATTTTGTTTTTCCAGAGCCCGAGATTAATTTGCACCATCTGCTTAAACGCTACCTCCACCACATTGATGATCACTTGGGATACTACTTTTCCATGCATACAATCTCTGACGTTGCTTATAGAAGGGCTGAATAGAAGTGTGGTCCAAGATGGTGTGATAATGTTCTCATCACACCACTGTCCCTTTCCATTGCGCTGATTTCTTTACCACACAGCAGCTAGCAACAGGAATGCAAGGAACGCATATTTACCAAAGCTGCAGCACTATTGGAATTTATTTAAGTTATTAAAATGCTGGTAACCCACCTTAGGTCCCAGGATAGAAGACCATCAAATGATAAAAGTATTTATTGTAAAATAGAAAACAACAATGAGCCGTACTCCAGTGCAATAATCAACTTTTTAAGATAACAAGAACATAGATCAAACTCAGTGAAACCCAAAGACTACAGCAAAAAGCCAGGTCTTAACTTTTTACTGAAATAAACCCAACATCAGTGCCAACCAGGCCCCTGAGGGAAAAGATCCCCATAAGCAGGACACCTAGCCAACAGTGTCTGCATGTAAGAAAATGTATTATTATGTTGTTGCTATGATGACTGTCCCTTTCTAAATTGTCCATTATTGGCTGGATAATAGGATTGGGCCTTTTGTAGGACTGAGTGTATACATGTTTAGGGTCGAAGCAAGGATCTGCCTTCTTCACATTCCTTTGCTTGATTTTTGGGATCATTTCCCACACACAGTTCATCCCATTCAGTTGGTCTCCTGCTTCTCTGTGCAGGATTTTTGGGGAGCTGGAGGGGCTGCTGTGGAAATGATCAGGCAGAAACATTTACTTATCTAGTGTGGTTGATCCAATGTAACACTAGTTTGGACCCATTAGCCAAAAGTATTTAAAATACATTAAAGGCACAAGCTTATTCAGATGTAGGCTGAAAAGAAACTACAACTCCTAGCATTCGCCATGGTGGCTGAGGAATGCTGGGGGTTGTAGGGTGTTTGCTTGTGTTTAGGATTCTACCCTAAGTCAAATATAATTTAAACAGTAGATATGTCAAATGTCATGTGTCCAGGCCAGTGTCAAATTCTCACACCTGTTACTGACTCCCTCTGCTACATGTGGATGCATTTCCAATCCATATATTGGCAAAATTTCATTTTTTTCCAAAAATGAAAAGGAAAATCATTTTCTTTTTCATAATCTTATACTTAAGTTCATATAATAACAAATTAATAAATTATAAACTAAAGTGAGTAGGAAAACTCCTTCCAGAGAACCTGATGTCTGGAAATAATCCAAGTTGGACAAAAACTGGTTTTTAGCAATTCTGCTGATACCCTTTCATCCCTATCAATGTACAACCTGGACATGAAAACTATTATTGTGTGATCATCTCCCACCAGGGCTAGTACAATGCTTGTTTGGGTAGTAACCCCATAAGTCATCTGAACCATGTGATTCCCAGTACCATTAACTGCAAACAGTCTTAGCCACATGAGATCACCAAAGGACAAGAACAGTTTAAATGTATCCTGGCTTTAAGTCACAGAACTGACTGATCTTCTGACAATCTGCATTTCTTTGGGTGGTTTAGCAATTTGAATAAACCTGCGTGCATTCTGTGAAAAATTTGAGGGAACGGTTTTGCTTGCTTTTTTCTTTAATCTACCTTTCTGAGGACCTGCCTTTAATTTACCTTTCTGTATGCCACTCCCTTGTTGAAAGCCATCCTGATTGGCAGCCATCTGGCCAAAGGACTGAACAGATTCGTGAAGGGGGAGGCTGTCAGTGGCTGCTAGCCTTGCTGGCTAGGTGCCACCTCTTTTTCAGACGTGGCACACTTGCTGTACCCCAGTGGCTGAGGAGCTCAGGCAAGTGGAGGCCCTGCACTCATCCTTCTTGAATGATTCTGTGGGCAGCTGACTTATTTATTTATTTATTTATTTATTTATTTATTTATTTATTTATTTATTTATTAAAACATTTCTTGCCACCTTATCGATGGAGTTCTGAACTAGATAGACTTTGGTCCAATCCAGGAGGGCTTTCTTCTGTTCTTCTATTCTATTCTTATGACCTTTCATCCTTTCTTGTGCTGCGCATGGGTTGCCACATTCAAGAGGACTTCCGCTGAATCCGAAAGACAAAAGCAACCTGCCACCCCTGCTATGGAATTGGGGATACCTGTAAACACTAATATCTCCGCTTAATGCCCCCTGATCAAGTGAGGAGAAGTGGAAACCGTTGCATAGGAGGGGACTTGCACAGGCCTTGTACATGCTATGCTTTCTCCGCCATGTCCACAGTCCTCAAGTCAGCAAGGGGATGGTCTTTTCTGTGCTCTCCAGAGAGCTCAAGAGACAGTGGAGGTGTCACTGGCCCAGTGGCTCCTGAGCTCACATTAGACATATTTCTTCCCTTAAAGTAGGGCTGCAAGGCCGTTTTTTCCCTAACAGCCACACGTGTCCTCTGGGCTGGCAGGGGCTGCTCACACTCGCTCACTCTCATTCACACCCATACACTCCTCGGAAGCAACACAGCACAATCTTGCGTGACATCTGTTCCATGAGCATCAAGGTGTTGGAGTGCTTCCCCCTCCACAGCCAAAAAAGAAGAAAAATGCTCTAGGAACAGGTTTCATGGATCCTGCTGCAGTACCCTCAAAAGCTGGCAGGAATCTTCAGGCACTGCTTCCTAGGATATTCAAGTAACCATTGATCCTGCTTCAGAGTGTCTTTTCCCAATTTTCTCCCCATTGTTCAGCAGTGCCAGTTGCTTGTGAGCTACCAGTGAAAGCCCCGGGTTAGAGTGACTATGGTCTAGGGGTCACATGTTTTGCACCCTGGCCCAAGAGATGCCGTGCTTCTTGCCAGGATTACACTGGGAACAAAACTCTGTTGGGAACCTCAAGCCCCCTTCAGTAGGAACATGTGCAGGGACTCACAAAAGAGCAAGCTAGTCCCTTCCCCTTGATGCCAACGGATTTTTTTGTCTACAGCCCCTGGCAAACTTGTAACACAGACTTATATATTTCAAATGAAATGTTCCCTGATTCACTGGAACAGCAGGAAGCTTTCATGGTGTCTCTAGAAAAAAAAAAGCAATAAAGAGAAAATGTATTTTAGGTAGAAATGGCAATAATCAGAGCAAGATAAAAGTATATCTGGAAATGAAACACAAATTGATTTCGCATCAGAATCAAGCAGGTCTATGTTATTTTTAAAAAATGGTGAGGAGAAAAGCATTCTAAATAGTTTTCTTTATAAAGCATCCAGGGAAGTTTGGAATTAGATCAATACCATGGAATAAATGTTGTAAAACATTAGAACATAGCAATTGCTCTGCAGGATCAGATAAAAAGACTATAACATGTAAGTAAAACTAGATTTTACCAGAAGAAAAGGCAAGGTTATTCCCTGCCCAAGGAAACAAGCTGGAGGAAGAGGAGACACTGATGAAGGGGTCAAGAGGTCAGGTTGGGAAGCAGAGAGGCAGCCCTGGGAGTTCTGATCACGGCTCACTCTTGGCTGGCTTCTTTGCCCAACAGTCAAATCTGGGAGACCAACCCAGAGTCAGAAGCTTTTAGGACTGGAAAGAAGTTAGTTGGCACTTTGCATCTCCTGATCTTTACTGGCCAAATAACTGCAGCTCCACTATTTGGCCAGAAGAGAAAGCCATCCTCATCTGGCAAAGCAGCTATGAAGAACCAAATCATAACTTGAAGAATCAAACCATAGTCTGAAGAATCAAATCAAGTTTCCAATCATTTGAGAAACTCCATGCCTACAGAAGGCTCTCTGTTTCCAAGTGTGGTCCTCTGTGTGTAGAGAGCAGTGGAAATAACAACACAAAAGTATTGGGGATAATATGCTTTTCCCCCTGACAAGTTCACTGAAGATACTTTAATCACACCTGGATAGGACATCGCTCTTTACCCTTCTTCACTTCCAAGTCTACCTTCTGTTTAATTATGATGAATTTCATGGCATAGATCAATGTTTCCGACCATGCTGGCACCTGAGGGCCAAACTGGATGCACGCCTGTTCAATCAACACATGCTCAAACCAAACAAACAGCTGGATTAAAAGGATTGCACTAAAACAAAAGCCACAAAACACAATAAAGCATCCATTCAGCCATCTTGCTGTGAAGTTGGACTAGGGTGAGGGGACTCTATGCTGTGTCTTGTGGAGCAGGGAACAAAAATCACGCCCAGCTCCACGCTGATTTACCTACTGTACTGGGATGCTTTCAGCTATCTCCCCCAGTAGCATTAATTTACCTTTAGATGAGGGACGGACAACTTCTGGTCTGCTCAATGCTTTGGTTTACAGGTACGATTGTCCCTCATCATTGGCTAAGATGGCAGGACTGATGGGAATTGTAGACCAAAACATCTGGAGGACCATATGATGCCCACCCTTGGTGAATTGTCCTTCCCGTTTTACCTTGTAAGCCACTGTCAGGAGCTGCTGGCTCCAATCACAAAGAGCACAAGAATGAGGCGAAGTTATTCTCCCAGGGCAGTTTGCGTAGAAATAAGGAAAGGAGGCTCAAACATGCCACAGAGCACATTCTCTGCAGGCCTCCTTTCTGAATATAGGATTCTATTCCTTGCCTTTTTATTTATTTCTCTCAGTTGCATCATGGCCTTGCAAAGCAGGGTGCCCTAGTGCTCACTTGGGGTATTTCTGGAATAGCGAATGCAATAAACTTCTAAATACAATTCTGCAACAAGGGTGTCAGTATGGTTTTGAAAAAGTGCTGTCTACAGTCCCAAATGTAACTCCAGCAGATGGCGTAGACACAGCCTTAGTTACTGCGTAGGCTTCAGGAAGGGGTGGACTGGAGATCGGAGAGGCGATCACAATAGTAACCGCTCTGCTCCCACCATTGCAATGAATTAAGTGGGATCGCTGCAACTACTCAAATGCACGTCCCTTAGCTCTCAAAGTTCTGGTACTTTCCAGTGCCTTGCTGGCTAGATTAACAAATTACTCTCCAACTTTTGTAAATGATAGTGCCAATTGTTCCTCTTACATTCCAGAAGGAAATAAATGACGTGCTAGAGAAAAATCAACTTCCACATCCACAAAGCTAATGAGCCTGCAATTTTATATGCTTCTGTCTTCTAGTGTAACAAATGGTACAAATAAATTCACCGAAGACTCGCAGGGGGGAGGGATGGAGGTAGGGACCCAGTGGAGTTCTCTGAGTGCATTCCAGAGAGCTGCTTCCCCTTTCACCAGTATTAACATTTCATAAAATAGATGAAGGCACAGTGTCCTTTTACACAAACAATAATGGTGTTATGTATCAAATACAATTTTTGCCTCCATTAGTCTTGCTCTTTTTCATTGGCCTCCCAACCATTCCTTTAAAGTAATTAATAGCACCCAAAGAGTCTCATTCTTCTACTTACACAGAAGCTTATTTGTTTTTTGTAGTGCTTCCGCCTGATCAAAGAAACTTTTGGATTTCAGCCTAAATGGGGAATCCACAGTTCCTTCCATTCTAGGGGGGAAGTGCTGTGGAGACATTCACCTAAAACATGTTGACCACACACGAGGCGACTACTATTGAACACAGTGTAATTTCCACTATGTTGGAAGAGTGATCTTGGGTTGTGCACAAATGCAATTGTCAGAGAAGTAGGAGGAGTTGGGAAAGGGATATTTATAAGGAAACGGATATATTTTAACAGGGTTGGGACAAGGAACTACTGTTCTCCTGTGCCCTCGCCAAAGAGAGACTGCGACAGCAACAGCAAAGAAAATGGATGGGGATACGGATGGGGAAGACAAGGCTGAGCAGTGGTGTTGCATGTTCCACATCCTATTGGGTGAAACCAGCAGGATAGGTGTCCCATCCCCCTCCAACTGAGAGCATTTTCAGAGAGCAAGTGCAGTTCCTTTCCTGTGCTGGTACACCCCCCCCCCCACACACACACACACAACTTTCCACACATTTAGCACACACTAGAACAAGTGTCTTGAGGAGGAAAGACACATACGGATGTCCTGCTATAACTCTTCTCAAGAAATCCAGTATATGATGGGAGAAACAGCCTGAGGAAGATATTTTGGGGAGAGCATCGTATGGCGAACCAATGAGTCAGGTATTGCAATGCTGGTACAACATGCCTCATAGAGATGCTCTGGAAACATTCAATGCCCAAGCAGGTCATTCTGGTGTAAGTGTCCTTGCTCTGTGGAACAGCCGGTTGGATGCTTCCATAAACAGCATTAGGACCAAGGCAAAATGCACCGGCCCTGCACAGCCGTGCCCTTAAAAATGTTCTTAAAGCAATGAATACAGGTGGTGGTGCAAGTGAGAAAGGGTGTGCATGTGGAGGCTCTGCCATGCCCACGTTTGGTTGTAGCCCAACCATTTTGGCAAGTGGTGCTGGCGATCTCACCCAAGGGATACAGCTGGGTTTGCTTAGTCCCCACCTGGTCTTCTACTTCCTGCACAGTTGGCAGGAAGTAGAAGACCAGACCAGACACCGTGGAAGGTGCCTTTCAGTTCTGTAATTCTCTGCAAGCAATGAGCTGTCTTGTGGTTCGAGGAACAGCCATCTTAGTGGGCACACGCCAGTGCCTGGGTATGACTGAAAAGGGTATTGGTTCTCAGGCCCTGGGTTGATTTATATTTCCTCCCAAAGCAGCAAGGAACAACTGTAGAATGTTATTAATGATTATTGTATGGAGAAGTAGAAATATATCGAGAAAGCGTCTGAAGTTTCTCATAGATCATGTGTTGATTCTTCCATAGTTTCAAGGAGGACTCTCACTCCCAATATCTTGGTCATGTTCTTTTAGCTCAAAACATTAAAAATATGAATATATAAAAGATTCAACTGGGTGGTTAACACCTCCTTGGCTTAACTATGGCATCAATGGAAAAGTAGCTATCTTATGGTTCAATGAAAGATCACACACTGTCAAAATGGTTTGCAACACAATCCTATTTATTTCAGCTCAGGAATTCAGTGATCCTTATTCCCAGGTAATACTGCATATCATTGTAGCCTTAGACACACACAGAGAGAAAGTGTGACAGACACAGCTGCAGTGTGAGAAAATGAGCTGAAATATACAGAATGAGAGGCTTAAACACTGTGGAGTATGAAGTGTCTCAGATAAGGAAAAACAGTTTACATACTTTTATATGGGCCTGGGATATGCTCTTACTTTTATCTGCCAAGCAGAGGAGGTTTGCACTAACTTTAAATAGATGAATTCCAGGTGCTATTTGCCCTTGCAGGTCTTTTGTTTCAGTGTGTAATAAAGATAAATATTGATTTCTGTGAAATTGCACCCCCCTTTTGCATCAAATGATAACACTATGGAAATTTCGTATGTTGCTTGATGCAGCAATTGGAAAACGTCTAATCACGGTTCTGAATTTTGGAACAGTGTTTGAAGAGGTTGGAGAGCCTTGTTTCCCTCATGTAATGCTGCTGCAGGGTTTGGCAGTGAAAACCAATACAGGTCACAAGGCAGATTTGATTACATATATATGAGCTTTTCTACAAGTTTTGCTGCAGCCAAAAAACTGCACGCTTGAATGGATGCCAATAATGATGGTGAGGTCACAGGATGTGACAACTTGTCATTAACACTACTGATAAAGTGCCACGGGTACTTTATGTATTCAATTATCAATACTATTCTATTAATCACAATGATAGATGGATAATGCATAGCAAACATGATGTAAATATTTAGCAATCCGAGGGCGCAAAAGTAACCTCACCCTAAAGGTGTCTCTACAGAAGCCATTTAGTGCACACCCACTGTTCCTCTCTCACAGCAGTTTGTGAGTGTGTTACACAGCATCGACATCCTCCAGGGCCTGTATGGTATTTTCCAAGCCTTCCTGTGATTTTATTTTAGAATGAGAAAAGTGCAACATTCTCTGAAACTGTAGCATGAAATGCCCTGGAAGTCGCAGGGATCCTGCAGCACCACCTTGTGGTTGGGTCCTGGAGCACACAGAAGGGCAGAGAAAGACAGTGGCTGGGAATACAAACACATACTTGTAAAGGAACCAAGCTTAATCCTGTGAAGAATGCAGAAGCCTCAGTAGAGCAGCAGGTGGAAAACCTCATGTGTGTAAGCCCTAATATTCATTTGGCTTATTTATGGTCATTATACCCCCAGAAATGTCTTCTAAGCTTGCAGCAGGGTCTACATCATTCCAGAGCTCCCTCCTCCTCCCTTTCTGCCCTGGATGAGACCTTGAGGATTAAAGACCATCTTCAGGAAGAGATGCTGGAGTGGCCATTTTGGAGTAAGGACTGAAGCACCACTGGCTTTCACTAAACCCAGGAGGAAAACATTTAGACACCCCAAACCAGCCTTCTAATTGTTTCTAGGGTAATCCGAATTGTCTCTGCTCTGCTCTGCTCTGCTCTAATCTACTCAACTAGTTGCCAGTAACCTTTGGAAGGTTGTAGGCAACCACCAATTTATTAAGTGTCCTGCATCACTACAGGTAGAATATTGCAGCAAGCAGTAACTTTTACTTCAGCTTGCACCTTTTTATGCTTTGTTACTTCTCAGAACTCGTGTCTGTGTCTCTGTGTGTGATTCAATAAAAGGACATATGAAATTAAATCAATGATAAAAACCCTTGTATAACATATAACCCATCATCTTACAGCTCAAATGTCTAACCAAAAATATTTTTAAAATGTTAAAAGTCATTCTAAATGAGCCAATTCTTCATTCAGGAATGATTTTACAAACTGGGGTCACAGTGGAAAATCCTAGTTTGAGGTGGCTGCCGATCTGAGCTGATTCTCATGAAATGGGATAATCTTTTGTACAAAAGACACTTAATGTCTTTTTCTGACATTCAGAACGGATGAACTGCAGTGCAACAGTAGCATTAAGATCTCAAAAAACTCCCGTGCTACTTAAGTTTGGCAGCAAATCATTAGACCTGCCTTATGCCAGAGAAAGTACTAACTGAAAGAAGCCGAATGTAACAGAAGCAATTATCTGCCTTAAGTAGCACGTGTGTTCCTTCAGGTCTTTAGCCTGAGGCTGTACTGGTTTTGCAGACACACATCAGAAGTTGGAAGAAGCACGGGGAATGATGTTACAGATCCTCTTTACAGTTGTTCAAACTGGCAGGAAAGTTCCGGTATGCATAAGCTTAAAACACACTTGTGGGATTACAACATTAGGAGATGAGTGAAGGAATCTAAAAAGCATCTAGGATAAAGAACATGAAGTCCCAGCTAGAAAACATAAACTTCTGAATAACTCGTTCATAATCTGGATTATTTCAGGAGTTTCATTAGTTAATCTTGGCTGGGTCAGGAGCCTTTCAAATATTTTGGACTTCTTATCCCATCAGCCCCAACTGACAAGGGTTAGGAACATTGAGTGTTCTTATCCAACACTTTTGGAGATCAGGGAAGGATAACTCCACAGAAAATAAATGCACGGATTAGAACAGGGCTACTGTGGACTACCAGGGGCGCTTGTGAGATGAGTAAGGGCCGGAATCTTGTTTACATGCCCCTGAGAGCAGCTCCATTGAAGACAACGGTCATGCAGAGGATTGCACAGTAATCCATCTGGGTCAGAAACGTTTTTGATCATATATGGGAGAACTTCAGAAGAATCCCGTAGTCCCTCAGAATACATTTTGGGCACTACTTATATAAATCCTATCAACCATAATTATTTCTGTTAACCAAGTTGGAATAATTGTTTGTGTTAAATAGTAAATACAGCTCTTTCACACCTTACTTACTATCAATGAAAGCAGAATAAAATGTAGAATATGATTTTAGCAAGACATTTGCTAGCATTAAATTAAGAATTAATCAATTGATATTTCTGGGTTAGAGGTATAATAGTATTGTTACTATTATTATTTGTAAGCATGACATGAAAAAGGTAAAGAGAATGACTTGACATTTCGATACTTTGACATTTTCCATTGCTATTAATAGGCCCATAAAACTGTCATTTGGGGTGCTACTTTTAAATGAATGGGTTCTTATTAATTACAGATTAGATCAAATCTATTTTAGATATAAAAGGTTAAGCAATATTGCAGCTTCTATTTTTAAGGAAATCTAAAGCTAGCAGACAAACAAAACCTTTGAAAATAAAATGTATACTCTAAACAGGGGTTTTACTCTCTCAGGTAGGTTCAGCTGGCAAAATCTTGCTGCCAACATTTTCTACAACCAACAGTCTTTTTTATTTCATGTTATTATTATTTTATTTTATTTTATTTTATTATTTTTACACAATTTTAGAGCTTGTAGGCATATTTCTGGTTTATGTCAATTGTTCACTTCCATGTTACAGAAAGTTTGTAATTCATGTTTTGTTAATTACATGCAAATAGAAAATGCTTTCCTACAGGGTGAAGTTATGAATGTTAATGAACTCTTTTTCAACATGATCTATTTGTATGCAGTCAGATGGCGAAAGAGAGAGAGAGAGACAGAGAGAGAGAGAAAGCCAGAGCCAGAGCCAGAGGAAGAAAGAAAGAGAGAAGCTCTTATCTGGAAAAGATGATTCTTGCTTAGGAATTAACATGGCTGGGAATCTGTGCTGTGAACAAGATGAAAAACAAAGGTGGTAGTCAGTACTTCATGGGGCCATCTGTGATTCTTGGGATTTCCTGTTATTGTACTAAAATTTGAATCTTCAAGCAGTTAAAGCAGTGGATAGCAATGATGGCTTGGGTTCCACCAAACAATGTCTATTCAGTTTATTAAGCTAAAGGTCACAAGCGCATCCCAACCAAAAGGCTAGGGCTTGGAATAATGGACAGTGTTGACAGTAGCAAGGACAGAAGAAAGAGGCATACTCTGATTCTATTCTGTACTCCTTCAGAACCTGAATGACTAGGCTGCAAAACAGTATCTGTCTTCATATCATTCTTTTTCAAGGTTTTCCCTGTGTATTTCCCTTCTCAAATGGAATACAGGTGAGGGATGGATTTCTGCAAGCCATAGACTGAAACTGGGAGGGACAAACATAACTGTTTGAGCTGCTCGTCTGGTTGGCTTGGGTCCGCCATTTCTGCCTGTGTGAACATTTATATGCTAAATAAACCAACAAGCAAACAAAAACCCCGTTCAGGTCTATTAACCGCATTAAAATAGTTAATTTTTACATTGACTGCTATTAATGGTTAATTAATAACACAACTGTTCCAAAAAACACAAAATACACTGGGAACTATAGTTTCAACAGCTACTTTAGTTTCACGTTCCTTTTGTGACTGGTGAGCTCGAGGATGTGGGTTGTGATTGTAACGTTGTGTACTTATGCTAGCAAAGTGAGCTAATACTTTGCTTTAAGGTTCAGTCATGTTTCATGGCGCATATGAAGTGATGGGAAGCTTTGCGTAATGTGTATTCTTGGTGGTTCTACTGTTGCTGCATTTGCTTTATAGTATAATGTCTGTTTATATGTCCAGTCCAAAAATGCATTGGCCAGATTAAAGTGTAATTTTTGGAATGTATTTCAAGCCTCATTAGGAAAATCTGTCTCTCCCTTTTACAAGTTTCTATGTTTTTACAGGCTATTCTGGCAGGAAATTGCACTAGACATGATTCTGCCCATATTAAGCATGTTAAGGTCTATTGAGTTAATGGGAAAGTTAAGCATATGCTTAAAGGACTCCCATTGAAGAGAATGAGACTGAAAAGTGCTTCCATTTGGCGGAATCACAGAGAAATACCATTTATATCCCATCTGTTCTCTTCTATGGTGCCATCACTCACTATCTGTGTAGATTTCAGCCACAACACATGTCTACTGTAATAGGAATAAGCAAGAAGTAGGGATGTACAATCTATATTTTCCTAGTATTTTGATTGTCCTTTATATTCTTGGCTTTTGAGCTTTTGGCAATCTGCTTTTGGATTTCAAAGGGAAAACTGACAATATTTCATCCAACTTTAATTCAGTTGCCTAAAGACAAAGCTTTGCTATTTCCTTTCCAAATATAGGCTTAGGTTTCAATCACTATCATCTTCCTTGTGTGGATGTATGTATGTAGAATATTCATTGAGTTAGACATAACTCACTCCATCCCAAGCAGATAAGGTGTAGAACAATACATTAATTAATCTATCATCCTCTATCATGACCCTTCTTCTGCCTCGCTGATTTTCATTAAAAATACTATTTTTACTACAAAAATTGCACCCTGCTTCTTCACAAAACTGTCTACCAAAGGTAGTTCTAACTTTAAAAAACAAACTAGACACCAATAAATCGGATGAAAACCAAAATTATATTCAAACCTATAAAACAATGAGGTACCAGCATCAGATTAAAGCCAGACTAATATGAGAGTTTATTAAGTATTGAAGGCCTTTCTGAACAAATAGAAACAAGACCCTCCTAATTATGAAAAGCAAGGGGCCTACCTGAGTTCACTGAAAAGAGAATTCCAATTTTAGTGCCACGTACAAATATGCCATATCATCAATCCACTCAGCAGAAAGTGGGGCCTTTGAAAACAATCTCTGGGTTTGGGTAGCTTCATGCAGGAACAATCCTGCTCCCAGGTCATTGTGAGCTTTAAACTTAACACGAGCTTTTTAAACTAGGTTTGGAAATAATTAGCCAACTCGGAGATCTAGTAGATTAGAGCCATATGCTGTAAGTTCTTAATGCTTAACAAAATTTGGACACTTGTGTTTTGAATTAGTTGCCATTTTAATGATATCTTTAAAGGCAGGCTCATGTAGTAAGCATGAAATAGTCTAGTCCAGATGTTGTTAGGATATAAGAAGCCAAAACCAGTTCTGATTTGGTGATATAGCCAATTTTAGTAATAAATAGATAAATAAAGAAACCTCACTCCTGGCTATTTTCATCATCTGAATGCTCAGCAAAATTGATGGATCTAGGAATACCTCACAGCTAGAGATACAGTTTATCAGTCATTGTGCAGACCTACAAGAGTGTGATGGAACAGTATCCTGAACCCGGATCCTTAGAGGAACCTGACCTGTCCTCCTCAAAAGGAAGGAAGAGGGCTTGGTTGCTGATAGGAATTATGAGGACCAAGTTCTCCAGGAAAGACTCCCTGCCTCCAGATGAGGTCACAATGCTATCCTTTCATAAGGGCTTTGTACAAGCCTCAAGAGAACAATAAAGATGGATTAGAATAGCTTTGCAAATCAACAGTCTTGGAATCAATTTGTTGGCTTTATTTTCCAAGCCATTTTTTCAGTGTCAGTATTAAAAACCCAAAGTTTATTGAGAGAGATTTAGGATCTGATCTGAAATGCCCTGCCTTAAATTATGTTAATCAGGGTTGAAAACAAATGCACCATTTTTCACGTAATAAAGTTGCTTCTGAAACATATAACTCAACACAGAAAACTGCTTACCCTAGTAACTTCTTACACAATGGCTCTTATTGCAAATGAAAAGAAATAAATCTACCGGCGTAAGTAATGTTATCACATTCTTCCTCAAAAGTTCTTAGTTCATTAATGGATTAAGGTCGTTGGTTTTCACTGCCCCTCCCACTAACTGCATATCACGCAGAATTAAATTTTAACAAAAGACTTGGAACATCATCGAAAGTAACAATCAGCTCCAGAGTTGCTAAATCTTCATGGCCACCTAACAGACTGAGATGACTGCCAAGGCAAAATATTGTGGGTGCCATTAAAGGGTACTAAATGGTCAGTTGCTTAACACATTGTTATATTTCATTACAAGCAAGTTTAACTTGCATTCTTGAAGCATAATGCATGTGATTTTCAGTAAGTCCTAGATCTGATTCAAATATGGGCCAGGTTGGACGGCTGAAGAGTTGTGTGATAAACCTCTCTTGGAGATCCTGTGACAGTTCATCTCATCCCTGCATCCTAATGGGAGCAAGCTAAAATTATGGGAGTTGGAAAAGCCTAGATTAGCTTTGCCCTGCAGACGATTTTTAAAAACCTCAATCCCTTTGCTGAATAGGAGGATCTTAGCACATTTTGGTGCATTTTTATAAAGCAACAAACTGAAATGAAGTTTTCGCCCATCTGCACCAGCCACAGTCAGGTGGTATAGCTGTTCTCTGCATGGGAAGGAGCCTCATAATGTGTGTGGCTGCAGTGTATGTGCTAAAGACAAAGGACTGTGCCTGAATGAAAAGGGCCACCCTAATAGAGCACAGGAAACAAACTCAGGTTTTTAAGAGATACGTGTTCAATGCCCATTCCCTGGATAAATTAATCCATATATTTTAGGTTCTCTATTCCATACCTTTAGTCTCAGATTCTTTTTGTCCTGAATATGGGAAATGTTGCCAATTTTTTGTAAATTCTCAGTAAACAAAACTGAAGTTTTTATCTGTTGCTAAGCTGGGCTCAAAGCCCTTCAAATTTGGCTGTTGTTTCCACAGCAAATCACCCTTCCTGACTGCCTTTCCCTAGAAAAATAACCCCAAAATCTCGGGTTCATAGAGCCTAAGAAGATATTTCTGGCCTCTAACAAACCATTCCAATTGCTAATTATTACCATTCCCATCTCTTGACATTGAGTGGTTCTTTGATCGGCATTTTGGTGTCCACATTTCCCAAAAAATAAAGAAAGTGAACAAAATTATTTCTGAAGAGCATTTATCTTCACTAGTCCCACACAAACGCTTTTCTGAAAGAGCCTATTGTGATTGTTCAGCTCTTTCAAAAGCAAACATGTAGTCCAGATGATGGAGATCTGCAGGAAAGGAATCGTCCAACTGATAGAGTGGAGGAAGTAACAGTGGCTGACACATTTCTTTTCCGTCTTCTGCTCCCCTTCCCATTTAGGCACTGAGTTGGTCCACTTTGCTTACTCGGCTAGAGGTGGTGATGAAGGCTGAGAGAAGATCCATGGGTGCTTCAGAGAAAATAAACCATTGTTTAGCAATACACAGAGTGGCTAATCTGGAGACCATAGTGAAAGAATGGTTAGAGTTAAAGCTACTGTACCCCACAATCAAGTGTCTCAGACTCAATTTATTTATTTTCTATGCCACCCAATAGCCAAAGCTCTCTGGGTGGTTTACAACAACACACAAAAGTATGAACCATATTAAAATATCATAAACATATTACCCGACAACATTTTAAAACCAAATTTAAAGCACATATAAAATTACAATAGGTTAACCAAAATAGAACTTAGGATCTTTTATAGCTCCTAACAAAGGCCCAGTAAACTGCTTGGATTCTCTTTGTTAGAGAACAGTCTTAACTTGGCCCTGGAAAGATACTAAGGTTGACACCAGGTGGGGCTCAGTGGGGAGCTTCTTCCATAGATGTGGGCAGGGAGGTCACAACTGAACCGACCCTTCTGCTTGCCACTAACTGACTATTCCTCAGAGATGGCAGTCAGATCTTGATCACACTGTCCAGGCAGACAGCCGTCTGGAGAGGCAGTCCTTCAAGCACTGTGATTCCAAGCCATAGCCAGGGACCCCGGCATTAACTCTCGTGTACAAAAGGCAAAAATAAAGATATACTCGATGTAACTTTTAAAAAAGAGTCTTAAAAGGGCACAGAGGGAGAAGCCTGTTAATGGATCCTAGTCATGGTGACTCTGTGCTTCCTCCAGGATCAGAAGTACCTGCAGCTATTGAGCTCTCGTCTACTTGTGAACTTCCCAAGAGGCCTCCAGATACAGGACATTTTATTAGAAACACTCTTGGTCCAACCATCAGTGCTCTTCTGGCATGCTTATATTCTTAATCGTGTCCTCATTTACATTTATTAGTTTATTTTAAAAAAATGTTTCCCTGAAACATGTCAGCAATTTAATGAAAGCTGTGTCTTTAGGGCCTCTCAAAATTCCTCAGCTGAATTTTGCAGTTAGAGGAACTTGGAGACGGTTCCACCATATTTGTTTTTTCCAAAATGAGGTGCATGTGTGAAATTCTGTAACAAGAATCTCTCACAAGAAGCATCATTTTATTTATTCATTTATTTATTTAAAACTTTTATATGCCATCCCTCATGCAAGGTATCTTGGGACAGTTCACAATCAATACATTAAAAACAATCAATAAAATCAAATACATTAAAACAATCCAAACAATAAATAACATATAAACAATAAAACAAGATTGTTGCATTAAATACTAGTTTTTAAAATCCTGGTTAAATAACAAAGTTTTGACCTGGTGCTGAAAAGAATACAAGCTCGGCGCCAGGCAAACCTCTCCGGGGAGCGCATTCCATAATCTGGGTGCCACCGCAGAGAAGGCCCTATTCCGAGTAGATGCCCTTTTTACCTCCTTCAGGGAGGGTTCTCAGAGTAGGGCCTTCCTCGCTGATCTTAAGAAACTGCCTGATAAGAAATGCAACACAATCTCTCTCAATCTCTCTCTCTCTCTTTCCTGACATGTCCACTATCAGTTGGCTGACGGCACTGCATGATTTTTATTCTTTCTATTGCATTGCTCACAGTGTAACCCTTTCTGCCTCCGTAGCTGATCAATCTCCCAGGCTGCATGTCCTTCCTGGACTGAAAAGGTCAGATGAGCAATCTTACCATGGACCTTAAGGTGGGTTATAACCCTGAATTTAACCTATGTGAATTTCTCAGGAATGTCTTCTATTCTTTTCCACAAAAGCACTGTCATTTCCATGAAAAGGAATGAGGGTGGTTAAAAAAAACGTGGGAGAAATTTTGGCACAGGACCAAAACTAACATTTCTGGAACTGGCAGGTGTGAAAATATTAGTGGCATATTTAGAACTTTTCTTCATAAATCTCAGTAATTGTATTTGATTTTAATTCTGCTCAAGTCTATCAACACAATGTGGAAGAGAAGCTTTTTATTCCAGTACATTTTCGATTTGATTTTTACTTTGCTGCAAGAACATTCCAGTTTTTCAGCATTGCGATAGAGCTTGGCTGCTGCTCTGTCAGTCTAAATGATTTTATTCGAGTTGTGATAACATTATACAGTGCCCAGCTCTTGGGATTATGCTATTGTTTCACATTTAATTACCAAATTATCACATTTTTCCAAGCTTAGGTTCGTAAATGGAATGGATTGTCAATCATGTGACTTTTCGTCCACTGCAGCAAGGTGTCTGCAATGTCTATTGCCAATTATGACTGGTCTCATTTTTCTGTACAGCTGCCCATGGAATTTCAAAATAGTTGTTTCTTCACTTGCAAGCACCATTTCAAATCCCCTTTGTTTTTGTTTGTCATCTACAAACAGAGACATTTCCTTTTAGGGTTGCTAGCTTTTAGCACATGAATGAGTCTTCCAAATTATTCAGAAAAGGCCAGGGAAGAACTTTCATTATCATAGCATTTGGAGTTGAAAATGAGCTTTGAGTTGCATCCCGCTGAACACAAACTGCAGTTAAATTACACACTTTAAAGAACAGTAATAAAGAGCACTTGGCTGCCTGCTTTAATCTTATAGCAGACAATTCTGTGCAATATCCAGAAAAAATGTGATGTTTGCATTTAAAAAGTGAAAGAAAATCTAAAAAGAACAATTTGGTTAATCAGAGGTCTCCTGGACACAAGTGGGAGAAGACTCTTATCTCTTCTTCTGCACTAGTGGTACATTGCAGGCGGACCCTGGGGCCATGGTCTGTGCCACCTCCCCAGTAATAATCTAGTGAGCAGCTGGTGATGGAGCTGTGGCAACCAAGCCCACCAGAACTCACTGCCCGTCATATTCTTTCTTCTGAATGTATAAAAAGTGTATTTGAGATAGAGAGCAGGCACCTGGGCCTGTAGATGGTTAGAGATGCTCATTTCAATATTTTGATGTAAAATAGATATTTGCCTTCTATACAACAAAATGATGCTTATTTCCAAGTAAA
This sequence comes from Varanus komodoensis, assembly GCF_004798865.1. Lineage (NCBI taxonomy): Eukaryota > Metazoa > Chordata > Lepidosauria > Squamata > Varanidae > Varanus > Varanus komodoensis. Next base: position 5,312,036 of record NW_025335780.1, read on the forward strand.
TCAGGGTAGCAAAGAAACAGCACCTTTGCAGCTGTGAAGATGCCATGAATTAAAACCATTTAAAATGCACAATTACACCTGCTCAGAGTATGTAATTTGTTGTAGTTTTTGGCAGTGCATTTAGAAGTTCCCCTCCCATAAGACCATTATGTCCAGGGCATAAAATTATATAACTACATCATTGTGCTGGTGTTATAAGTAACATTAGTTATCCCCTAAGCAAATAGACCCCTTACCCCACTGCAGATCTCAGAATATCTGATTCCTTGCTTGGTCTGCCGATTTGTTTTTCTGCAGTCTTCCAACAAGTAGGTGAAAGATGCTAGTAGCCACCAGCTATCCAAAACCTTGACTAAATGCATTTTAACCACTAGCTACACAAAAGCCTACTGAGGACTGTCTGTTTATTGCCATGACACAAGTAATCCAGGGAGCGGGAAAGGACACCACTTAGCTCAATCAAAACCCATGAGATTTCAGAAGGCATGTTAAAATGTTTCATTTTAAGCCACTTCATTCTATCAGAGGTAAATTTATTTATTTATTTATTTATTTATTTAGGAGACTTCTATGCCGCCCCATTTGCCGAAGCCTCGTGGAGGCTCACAACCATAAATAAACTTCCATAAAATAATATAAATTAACAGTATAAATTAAGTCACCCTGGCCAAAGAATAAAATGAATAAATACTATTAACAATTAAAATGACATTTGAATAAAAAGGTCTTCGCCTGGCACCAAAAAACAAATAACGATGGCGCCAGGCGGACCTCTCTGGGGAGCGCATTCCACAGATTGGGCGCCACCGCAGAGAAAGCCGTCCTCCAAGTACTCACCCTCCTAATTTCCTTCACGGAGGGTTCCCAGAGAAGGGCCTCTCCCGCAGCTCTCAAGGGGCGGGCGGGCATATATGGACATAAGCGCTCCTTCAGGTAACCAGGACCCAAGCCGTTTAGGGCTTTATAGGTCATCACCAACACCTTGAATTGGGCCCGGACTTCAATGGGAAGCCAGTGAAGCTGACGGAGGCCTGGAGTCATGTGAACATAACGCCCAGTCCCCGTCAGCAGCCTGGCAGCTCTATTTTGAACCAATTGAAGTATCCACACCGTCTTCAAGGGTAGCCCCAGGTAGAGCGCGTTACAGAAGTCAAGTCGGGAAGTCACCAGCGTGTGTGTCACCGTCGCCAGGCAGTCGTACTCCAGGTACAGGCGCAGCTGATGGATCAGCCGAAGCTGAAAGAAAGCGCTCCTCGCCACAGCTGTCACCTGAGCTTCCAGTGAAAGCTCTGGGTTGAGGAGCACTCCTAAGCTGCGGACCTTGTCCCTAAGAGGGAGTGCAACCCGATTCAGGACTAGGTTCAATTCACCCTCCCCGAAGCCCAATCTGCCAACCAACAGGACCTCTGTCTTGTCTGGATTGAGCTTCAGTTTATTGGCCCTCATCCAGCCCATTACCTCGACCAGGCACTGGTTCAGCACAGCCGAATAAATTGATTTATTCACCTTACTATAGCCTACTGGTCCTGCTTGCATTGAACTGGGGTCACCCAATATTTTAAATGCTTATGTACTAGGGGCAACCCAAAAGAAACCGGAATCATTCTCTGGTGGGCAAGCCCGATGCAGTAAAAGCTTCTGCTACTAGATGCCGCTTGCAGGGACCTTCTGCATCAGTCTGCTGACCGTTGTCATCACATGAAGTCACAGTGCCACATAGCAAATATTTTGGTTAGTGCATCCCGCTTCTTTGTCAATTTTGTGATGGCTGGAAACAACCACTTCTTTAAGCACCTCTCGCAATGTGATGGCTGAAAACAATATTTTTGAGAAGTCATAACAATCCACTGTATTGCTGTAGCTTCCTATGAAGCTGTTAATAATCGGGCTCCATGCTGTACAATTCCAAGACCTGTAAATGCTAATTGAAAATGTTTCCTGTCAAAGTGTAATATGATACCATCCAATTAGGGGCCAGGGACAAAAGTGGCATTTCATTATGCCTCATTTAGGGGTACTGAATTTTCTTCATGTACATCACTAGCCGGCAAAATACAAAGCACACCATTTTTTGAGGAGAACCATTTAAAGCTCATTTTCCAAAGCAGTAGCTTCATTTATGATCAAAAACCAAGCAGTTCTCTTGGTCAATTAGAGCAAAATCAAAAGGGAGCAATAACATAGGAAGTTTATTGGGTTCTGAAATTATTAAGAAAATGCTCTGCAAGTCTGTTATACAACACCTCTCTTTGAGTTGGATTATTTGGGTGGAGCGGGGAGTTGCGTGGAATCAGGCATGGTGTTAGGCCTTGTCTACAGATAATTTTGGTCTCAGGGAAGCAGGAGATGAAAACACACATTCTGGCCCAGAATACAGGTTTATGCAAAAGTTCTGATAGTACAGAAGCATGCTGGGGTGCATAATAGATGAAGAGCCTTCCTTTTTAAAGTCAAAACAGAGCACTGAACATATCTACGTATTTTGCCCTTACAGATCCCTTGTAAGCAGGAATGTAGGAAAAAATTGCAAATCGATCTTTGCAAATCATTTTATTTATTTATAATTTTTATAGACTGTTTTATAGTAAATGCTCTCAGAATGATTTTTGGCATAAAAAACAGTAATAACAGTAACAATAATAACCATAATAAGTATAATAGATTCAAAGGTAAAAGTCATGATTAACAGGAAAATAAAACAGTAATATACCAACACAGAATACTGATCCTCTGCAGCCATTCAATCAAATCTGAATAAAAAACAATTTAAAATAAAATCCTCTGCTCAACAATTAAAATGATGGGAAAATTTAAAAAGCTTTAACCTGGTGCCAAAAGCTATGTGGTGTCAGCTTCAGGAATAGCTCCCTAGGAAGTTAATTCCATAAATGAAAGTGAAGATTTCCATGAAATCATGTGAAATTGAAGAGGAAAGCAGGGTCTTCTAAAAGACTTGAAAAGACATGCATATTTCCACATTCAGTTTGTTCCCAAAAATGTGCATTGCCCCCTTATTCTGTGGGAAAAAGTGCCCAGTTTTGGTTCCCCTTAAAAATGTTTTTTTTTTTTCAAATTCAAAAGCTGCATTTTCTTCATTTGAGCATGAACATGGGAAATAAAATAAGATGAACCTCCAATTCATTTTCAGAGAAGCCCCATGATTGGAAAAGTTAGTGGTTTGCCTATCCCTACCAGTAAAGCTCACAAGACTGTAGCAGGCCTGAAACCAACAACGCTCATATGGTTGTCTCCCTGCTGCAACAAATGCCAGCAAATCGGTGACCAGCACAAATCTCCAGAGACCTTGCTAGGTCCAAATGCTTCACTTAGAGGAGTCCTTCCACAAGGTAAGTGAGATGCTTTGGTTGAGGTCGCACTGGCCATCACTCTGGTTGACCTGGCTGCTCCCCTTACTTTTATGTTTGAATAAAAACAACTGTTTTTATTCAGTTGTGGGGCTGATGTAACTAAAATGGAAAGAATCAGCCCTGTAACTTCTGCAGTTGCTTATGGATCCACCTACATTCTCCTGCCTATAATTTGAACCTAGATTACTTCTCCCTCATATCTTCTTTTGAAAGAAATGTGTTCTACCATGACTCGTATGTCCAATGAAAAATGTTAAAGGTGAAGAACCATGCAAAAATATTGAGTTATTATACAAACCCACAATTATTGTTGCTTTTTCAGCTGTGGCATCTGTGTCTTATCTCTGCAACCTGTTCTCTCTCAAGAATGCTTTCACCAACTGATTTCATTAATAATGAAGTCTCCTGTTAGACCCCAATGTCACCTGGAAAGGAGAATTTCTGAAAAGTGAATTGAGCAGCTGCTGCCTAGCAGGAAGGGAAAGCAGCAACTGGGCACTTAGCAACTGTACATTTCTATAAATGCAGGCACTGAAGAGAGTCTGACAGGAATAGCCAGATGGGGAAGGCTCCTTGCATGCCATCTGTAAAACAAAAACAACACCCACAGAAGTAGTATTTTTCAGCATTGTTTTTAAAAAGATGGCACTATATATTTCCTTGGGAGTTACTATTGCTCAAGCAAAGCAATGATATGGTTCCCAGGAAAGCATTGCAGGGACTTTAGGGCTTAGTATATTTTACCTTCCAAGCCTGTGGATACTGCTTTGACCTTGGGAAGAAAAGTCCAAATGCCATTTCCCAAGCCCCTCAGCATCTTGGTAAGCATCTTCTGTTCCAAGAGTGGCTTTGCTCTTCTAGAGGGCTCCAGGGAAAGTATGATGGAATGTACCATTAGAGAGGGGGTGTGGAGAGGGACCAATGACCCACAAGATGTGAAGGTTTCCCAAACCCTGGTGGATACCCTAACCGAGCCTTTCCCCTGGCATGTAGCTTTCAAAGCTCCAGCTATTTGGGACATTGCATAAAGGAGGATGAGAACATGAAAATCAGTCCCATCATGTCCCCCCCCCCCACACCACACACCCCATTGGAAGCAGTTTAGTGGGGTATAGGTTTCTCAAAAGGCTTTAAGATAAGAAACTGCTCTCAAGTGAGCACAAATCCAAGAGGATTGTGTCCAGGAGAATGCATTTTCTTAGCCAATGTCAAGATATATGAACAATCTGCAAAACAGTCTCCTTGTGAAGGTTTTTTAAGATTGGACTGTCTAACCACAACTTTCCTCACAATTAATATAGGAGTTTAAATCTCTAATGTCAAATGCCTTTGACCAGGCTGGAAGAGAGTTGAGAAAGGGTTTAAAGCAGGCTACTTTCCAGGCAAAACTTTCTGGACCAGCCTGCTGCAGCAGCGATGAAAATTCACCCACTTTTCAGCTGATCGTCATGGATCAGCTGATGACAGGGACTGGGAAGGGTGCTTGTGTCCATGGATATGAGTATCTACCCAAGCCTCTATATGTGTATAACTGTTGTGTACCTGTGTATTGCAATATAGTGTGTCTTTGTGGGAAGAAAGTGGAGTTGCCTACTTTGATCCTACTGATGGCTGATATGTGTCCTCCCCAAACAACCCTTCCTGGCCTGCATGTGACTTTTGGGTCAATATAGGTTGCAGCCCTATTCTGCAGTCCTGCTCTAAGCAAAGTAGGGTTCCCTCTTCCTTTTGCACACTGAGGTTAGTATGCTACCTGCCAGGGTACTTAAATAGAGGCAGCATAAAACATGTTGAACTCTACCATTGACTGTTCCACATAGTAGGGTTGAGAGAACCCATGACATTGTGATCACTACAACTCTCCAAATATTGTCTCACTTTTCAACTCATGCCTGATTCCTTTTTGCACTTGTGAATACTGGAAGATTTGAACGAACTAAATAGCAGTTGAACTAGAGAGAGACATCAAATTTCCCAAAATTGTGCCAATCTCCCCCATAGTATAAAAGCGGGATAATTCGGTCTTTTGAGGAAATTGCACAAATTAGAAATGTGGATGAGTTGAAATGCAAAGCAAGAGCAAGATAAACAGAAATGCTTGTTGGACAATCTGTGGTTATTTTCACTGTGCTTGTATCTGGGGCTTCCAACAGGGCATGCTTGCATGTGTTTCTGGAAAATGAATTTCTCATGTATCCCTAGCTGAATGCAACCAATGTTGCTTTCTATTTGAATCATTTACCTTCCAGTTTGTTTGTTTGTTTGTTTGTTTGTTTACCCTTCCTTGAAATCCTGGAGTATACAAGTTGTCCCTAAGGCTTATTTTACTACTGATTATGTAGCACAAACAGTATTGTGAAAGGAAAAGTAGAAACTTGGCAGGTCTCAGAAGGTGCTGAGATATATCGAAGAGTAAAATGTGGGCATGAGACAGGCACATGCAAAAGTGACAGGTTGCAAGGACTCCAATAGAATATTATTTTACAGTAGCTAGTTTTACAGCAAACATGGGGAAAAAGGAATACATGCTTATTGGACAGGTGTGGGTAAGCCATATTTTGTTCAAGACACGATGGCCCTCACAGGTCACCCTTTAGTTGGGCTGTGAAAGGAAAAGAGCAAACAATGTAACACAGGGCCTAAAGAGTCAGCAGATGTTCTGCAGTTCCCTGATGAAGGATAGATATAATAAATACTTTCTTTTCTTTTACATTTATCTACAGTTAGTGTTCCATTTGTGGCATTCCATCTTGTTGGATTCTACTACTCAGTTCCCATCTTGAGGGGAACAATACTTAGCTCCGAGGAAGCATAATCATTTTTAGTGATTTGGCTTCTTCCTCAGGGAATGACTAAAGCCTCAAGTTGGGGGTGTTGAACCTACAGGGATCCATGAGGGTCTACCCTTAGTAACCACCCAGAACCTTCAAGTGTCATCCCCCTCTCCTGGATCTCACATATGACCATTTGTGGACCTCAAGGCATGGTTCTTGATCCACAAAGCTGTTACCTGTGTCTTCGAGTCCTGGCCTCAGGAACATAACCCCATGGAATGGAATAATTCAGGACTGCCTATGCCTCTGTGCCAGAATTCTGGATATTTACATGGGATCAGTTTACTAGATACTTGGCATTGGATGGACTTGTCAAATCATTTAAACTGCTTGTGGCATTTTGTTAACTGGCAATTAGGCCTCAGCCTAGAGCTATTTGCAAACACTGCAATGCGGGCCAAGTGGATATGAAATGCATCCAGGATCACTTGAAATTCACCACTCAATATGCCATGAATTGACTGGATTACTAAACTTGCTGATTTTATACTGTATGGTCAACTTTAGATGTAGCAAAACAATCAAATTTACATACATCTATATGATCAAGTCATTTCCTATTCTCTCCTGACAGTTCCAGTTGGCTACAATTTTGATTTATACAGATGTTCTTTACCAGGATCACAAATGTAAAAAGCTGCAGCTAAATAGATGTTGAGGAGGAACAGAGGAAAAGGAGGAGGAGGAGGAGGAGATAGAACAGAACTGATCTCAGAAGAAGGTGTATATGCAGGGAAAAAAAAATTTCCTCTGGAAAGAAATGGCAGTAACTAAGACACCCTAGTGTAAAGATGGATTGCCATACTCAAGTTTCTTCTGCAGTGAGAATTACTGTATGACTGTTACACACCAGCTGCTCCAACATGAAATTCTCAGTGTTTGTGGAAATATTTTTACTAACCTTGAAATGACTACATGTTTTAACAGGGCATGTCCTGCCAATTCACTAATTTCCGACTAAGTGCAAATTTGGGGGGCAAAAATCCTTTACATACATTAAACAGCAATACTCCTCCATTATTTCCACCCAGGAAAAGTTCTAATGGTGCCAGGAAATAACTCACTTGTTTTCATGAGAACCTTGAGGCAGAGTGTAAACTTCAGAACTTCCTTGGTCTAAGTTCAGGGGCAGAAACATGCAATTAGCTGAGGTCCTCTATAAATGCACTGAAGCTTCTGGGCCTAGAAAAGCCATCCCTTACATCCCTAAAGGCTTTTGATGCAGCAAGTGTTATCCTCCTGTGTACATGGAAAACCCATATCTGAAAAGGCATGACTTTGTGGGGCCTTCTGTGTTCCCAGAAGAGGCTTTTGACATGGCCTTGCACTGACTCATTCATGGAATTCTACATTGGGGAGCATCCACCTGTATTCCTCCCATGTTTTCTGACACTTCTTCCATCTTTCTCTTACCATGGACTATCTGTTAAGAGGAACCATGTGGACAAGACATCGCCTGATGACTAACATTATGGCATCTCTAACAGGAAGCCTTCCTGACGCAGATCACAACTGATTGCTTAGCCATCATGGCATCACCGTGCAACTTATTAGGCAGAAGCTACCATGGTATGAAGTGATATTTATTTCTTTATTTATTGTATTTATAAAACAGAATAAATAGCACTAAAAACAGTAAAAACAGAATGCATGGGACTTGGAAACGACTTATAACTTATGATACAATAGTAGTTTGAACGTCAGTAAAAACCATATTAAAATCTATCTTTGGTGTTCAGGTGGAATCGCATAACTATTTATTATACATTTTATAAATGCCCACCTCAAAAGATACCAGAATCACATACAATAACTTAAATCAAATATAAAATGTTACAGTAAGAAGAATTTGGGGGGGGGGGGATAGCTCCATTAGGGTTTAAAGCTAATAAGATCAAAGTATTATACTCTCTGATTCACATTTTTAACAAATCTATTTCAGCATGCTTTTGTGCAATGTTTTGTGAAAACTGCAGAATATGACATCACAAGCAAACTCCATTTCTATGCTGTCTGCATTACACAAGAGACTCGTAAATTGTTACACTTTATGGCACTCTGGATTTTTTAACATTTCCTTTAGCACCTGCCCATTCAAATGCTTTAAAATGTGTCTTCCAGGCCAATTCAGCCCAAATATTAATAGCTGCATTTTAGCCTTTCTTTGCTCTTGACCTACAAATCAGAAGAGAGGATACGATAGCACTCAAGCAGAAAGGCAAGGGTTTTCCCCTGCTAAACAGGTTGCTTTGAGAATATTGAACATTTATTGAGAAAGTAAAAGGAGAAAGGTGTATTTCTAATTAGAAAGGGTGTGTTAATCTTATATGGAAAGGGATTAAATAATCTGCTAACAGACTGAAGAGTTGCTTTAAGCTACAGATGGTTAATTTGGTCCTGAAATGATTGAAGAGTTTGGGGGTAAAACCTATTAGAATCTCCCCAGAGATCCCAGACTTCTACTTAAGAAGACTCCAAGCTTATTCCAGACCACACACAAACCTTCAGGAAGATCCCAAATTTTTGATTTGCTTTTTATGACGCCTCTGAATTGAAGACTGTAAAAACCAATTCTTTGCATGGAAAAGCACAGCATGGCTTTGTTACGCTTTGAACTTTCTCTCTGCAAGGCGCAGCAGGAACAATGACTGATTTTGTGTAAGGCTTCGCAACAGCTGAGGAGCAGTGCAGAATTGTTTGACACATGTGCAGAGACCAACTCAGAGAAGAACCCTTGGCTGATAATGTCAGGTAATGAAAATATACTTACCTGACTCTGATTGGTTTAGAAGTCATAACATTGGTACAAACAGTGGTTGGGAAGGGGGCGTAAGTGACTAAAGGTGACTGAAGATAAGCATGAGTTCAAGGCAGATGCGCCAGGGAAGAGCATGTCAATCAAGCTAATGCATCCAGGTGGTAGATGCTAAGAAATGTTCTGAAGAAGTTTCAGATTAATCTTGTAAAGATTATGCTGTAGGGATCCCTAAACATGTGAGCATGAGATGTGAGGGTGTTGGGGAGCAGATGGGTACCTCATTCGGGTTGGTGACTCTCACACAGATCTACTGGTTGGTGAGTTGTTGGTCTCCAGATTGTCCATTGTGGCCTCCAGATTGTCCAGAGCAAGAGAATAAAAGCTTAGCAGTGAGAGCCCTTCCTCTCTCTCGCTCCAGCATGCCTTCACTTCACATCTTTGCATTGGAGAGTGGAGTGGAGAGCAGTTGGAGCAACCACCAGACGGACTTCACAGGAGATACGCCTTTCAGAGCATTTTCTATTTGAAAGGTTCTCCAGTTGAAGGCTAGTTTGATCATTTCCCAACGCATCTAGAGGGAACTAGGTTGGGGAAAGCTGATGCAGTTCACCACCTTTGCAAGCCACATACCTAGTAAAGTAAAATGTTCTGTTAAGTTACTGGCATGTTTGATGTACACGAAGACAGATGTGTTAGAAAATGTGCAAGCACGGGACTGGAGGCTCCCTATGCAAGTTGCTTATTGGGTCACTAATTATCTTCTTCCCATTCCTACCCATTTTGACAAGATATTTCTAGAAGCAGGAGCCTCTTCCCCCTTCGGTGCTGCTTTCAGTGCAGCTTAACCAAGCAAGATTATAGGAGACCAGCCTTCTTTAATCATCAGAGCATTGATAAAATAGGAGGTGATTCTTTGGCTCACAAGACATGACACCCAAATTAGGATCCATATATCATGTCATCTACATTCAAGTACATCCAATACATGTCAAAGAGACTTATCCAAGGCTTTAGCCATCTGAAACTCCACATGTCCTCAAGCTTATCTTACAAAGCAAGTGTCAGTGTTATTGGCAGGACCTGAATTGAAATGCAGATTTATGGTAAAGGCTGAAGATATGTTAAAACAGGTGACTTTTGGAGAAGCTTGACAATATCAACAATGAAGGAATTTGCATTCCAGAGAATGGCATCTTTGTACTAGGGCTGTAAGTTTTCCATCTATTTGGAGTTTGCTATTTTCATAACAAGCACTATCAAGTCCAGGTCACTCATACATGTCATAATAGCTGGCTCAGTTGTTCAGTTGTATTATTATAGTTGTTGTTGTGGTTGTTCTTGCTGCTTCTAAACCTCTGCTCAGACAGTTGCTCAAATGCAGCAAGTGCATCCTGCAGAACCTCTACCTTGTGATGCCGGTCTTCTTCAGGGAAGCCAACAGATCATCTTTATTGTGATTTTTCTTCAGGCTTATTCTATCTGTTCTGTGGCTTAATATAAGGCTTCACAAATGGATTACCCTTCAAACCTGTGAATATCTGTATTAAATTATTCCTATAGCTTATATGGGTGAAATAGTGACTTAGCTAAGGCCACCTGGTGATGTCTCAGTCATGTTCAATAAAAGATTTGAATTTCCCATTTCAGTTTGGTTTCTCATTAATTAATTAATTAATTAATTTAAGACTTTTGTAGACTGTCCCATTACTGAAGTCTCAGGACAGTTTAACAATAAAATGTAAGAAAAGAAAAATCAATTAAAACACAGTGTCCTAAAATTTTGCAATAATAAAAACCCCACTTAAAACAGTCAGATCTTAAAACATTGGAAAAATAAAAAGGTTTTGGCCTGGCACCGAAAAGAATAAAGTGATGGCACCAGGGGAGCAAATTCCACAATTGGGGTGCCACCACAGCGAAGGCCCTTCTCCAGATAGTCACGCTCCTAATCTCCTGCAAGGAGGGCACCCAGAGAAGGGTACCTGCCTCAGATCTTAAGTGGCAGGAAGGCACATATGGAAGGAGAGCTCCTTCAGGTAACCGTTCCCTAAGCACACTATTTTAGTAAACACTGCCCATTCTGTTTACTGGAGCCACGGCTCTTCCTTCTTCTTCAGTAGCACCCTCTGTGTGTGAGTGAGTGAACCTGTCTCTGTCCCACTGCTGCTCTCGCTTCCTTTTTCTCATCTTGGGGCAGCAGAAAGAGTTTGTGGCCTCTTCCTCCCCTCTCCCCAGCACTTGCAGTGCTCTAACTGCAATGCTCCATCAATGAGGAGGAGGAGGTCTGGGAGAAGCTAGGAAGAAGATTCCAGATTGAGGAGGGACACACCATAGCAATTGCAACATATCAATATGATAGGACAGTGAGAAAACAGGCAGGGGAATCGATGACTTACCCTTCTCACCACCCCTGTTGTCTTCTGTAGTGAAACGGAGCAGAGAAAAGGCAGCTGAACAAGCAAAATTAAATGGTGAAGATGTGGAGCAACTCCAGGGAGTATTTTCATCTGGGGTTTCCAGATATGCATGATCCATATACAGTATATATTTTAAAATAATCTTGTTTCTCTCTTGCTCCTTGAAAAAAACAATAAAAGAAAAATGTCACAGTCTGGGTAGAACAAAATCCAACCAAAACATTAAAAATAATATGAAGTTAAGAAAAGAAAAAAGATACTAATGTCAAATTGTTTTTCATTAACCCCATCAAATAATTCCACAGTCATAACAAGCCATTGTGCTGACTGGGCCTCCCATCTGGTTTATCAGTTCATATTAGTATCTGTCCTTTGTCCCAGAAAAATTCCCTGCCTGCTTTCTTTCCTTGCTTCCTTCCTTCCTTCCTTCCTTCCTTCCTTCCTTCCTTCCTTCCTTCCTTCCCTTTGTCCTTCCTTCCTTCCAGTTTTATATCACTCCATAGCTGAAGTTCTCCAGGTAGTATCCAACAAACAAGACAATAAAATATCATAAAATCAGAGAAACCTTAAAAAGTTTAAAACAGGTGAAACAAACAACAACGAAGAATGAGTCTGTAAAACACCTTGGATGGATCATCCTCTCAAGCCCCTCGGCATCCAAACAAGTCTTTAAAGGCCTTGGCCTAAAAGACGGCTTTAACCTGGTGCCAAAAAGTGGCAAGCTTGGAGCCAGGCAGGCAAAACTGTTTGTAAAGGTCACACATTTAAAAACAGAGCTCTCACCTATGCTTATTTTGCTTCTGCTGAAAATTAGATGTTAGAAACCTTTAAAAAAGTTGTGCTTTCCAGGTGTCCCGGAATACAAATCAGACTAAAATCTTCAGTAATGCATCTCCTATATTTAATCACCCTCTGTCATGTACTTGCCAAAATCATTTATTTCAAAATATTGTTGTGCATTCTTGTTTTGTTTTTAACAAAAAAATGAACAGAATTAGTATCTGAAGTTCTTTCAAAGGCTAAGAAGGCAACTTTTCTCCCCTCCTCTTGTAGGTTCATATAACTCTGCAAAATGTGGAAGTTTTTGAGGCACCGAGCAGCGAAGACATTTGAGTGGACCTCTTCCTACATCACTGTAGGTTTTTGCTCTGACAAGGATGGTAGCGAGTGACAATGTGGCTCTGCAGTTTTCACAGAGTGGAAGCTCTCCATTTTGGTCATCCACAGTGACCTAAATGGTGGCAGGGCTAGTCTTAGTGTAGGGTCCTGCCAGAGTTCCGTAGCCTCAGGGCTGCCTTGGGATGATGGGAAGTGCTGATGGAAGGAAATTCTCCATAATGCTCAGAGGAGTTACTTAAATTTCCCCACTCCAGAAGTGATAAGGGTGTGGGAGTCCTGCCGGATCAGACCAAAGGCTTATCTAGACCAGTTGCTCAACGGTCAAGAAGATGCCTTTGGAAAGTCCACAATCAGGACATGATCATAACAATAGGCCCCTCCTGATCATGTGTTCCATCTTTCCTGAGCTACAAGGTTAAATATACCTGTTAGGACTAATAGCTATGGATAGCTTTACTTCGAAGTATTCGTCTAATCATCAAAGCAATCCAAGCTGGTGGCCATGACTACATTTTGTGGAATCCAGTTGCACAGCTTGATTATGTGCTACATGAAGAAGTCCTTCCTTTTAGTCCATCCAGTGCATGGCACTTACACACTGTGGCTAATTCGACCACCACTGACAATGAAGGCCTCTTGGTGCTCCCAGAGTGAGATCGAGTGGCTAATATCTTCTACACAGGCTTGCTTGCTTATGCGAAATCTTCCTAATGTAACACCAACAGACCTCCTAGTAAAGGGGAAAGCTTACTGTAGTGCTACACACATGCTTTTGACTAAGGGACAACCAGAGCTTTAAAGGACTCTGTTGGGAATCCTTTCCCACTTATATAGATCGTTGGCTGGAGATGAACTGTGGTGCTGTTTTAACTATCCTTTTAAAATCCAAATCTATTCTCATAAAAGGAAGTGCCTAATTCACTCTAGAATGGAGTGATGCATTCGTATTCGCATTCGTATATATCAAGCATGATTCAGCAAATATTAACTAAGTTTAGGTCCATTGGTATTAATAGATTAATGTATCCATGGGACTTAAATGTGCTGAACTTTTCCTGGGTTGTGATTAACTCATCCATGATTCAACTGTATTTAGTTTTCTCATTTACTGTTTGCAGCTAAGCAGAATGGTGAACCCATACAGTACCCTTGAACAGTCTTAATTAGCAAGTGAGACTTGCAGTGATTACTAAAAGAAAGAGAACAACAGCCTGTGTTCTTGTTTCCTAATTAGTGTAATAGCTGTTCCTTGGGAAAAAATAACTAAGTTGAATTGTCTTTCAGGAATTCAAAGAAGCTTGAACCTGTCACTGCTCTCAAAGTTAATATAATGGATGCTGTCTTTAATTGGCTGGAAAGCCTGAATTTTCCATCTTTTGTGGAATAAATGTTAAGAGTTCCTTGATTTCTTTCATTCAATTAATATACTTTACAAAGCAAAATATATTACATATATTGGATCATTCTTTTCTTATATTACAATTAATAATATAATTGTGCTTCTATTTAATAGTCTGTCTTCAGTATGTGCAAAACAAATAACTAATACAGAAATATCAAATGGACTAGAGAACCAACAAACCTAAAATTTGTATTTGCTATAAAATATTGAAAAATTTCCCCTTCATGGATCACTGCCTTGTCATGGCGAAGGGGCTTGCACAGCTCAATGGAGCTATGAGCTGTGCCGTGCAGGGCCACCCAAGACGGACAGGTCATAGCAGAGAGCTCTGGCAAAACATGATCCCCTGGAGAAGGAAATGGCAACCCCCTCCAGTATCTTTGCCATGAAAACCCCATGGACAGTACCAAAAGGCAAAAAGATATGACGCCAGAAGATGAGCCCCTCAGGTTGGAAGGTGTCCAATATGCTATTGGGGAAGAGCAGAGGGCTAGTACTAGTAGCGCCAGAAAGAATGAAGCGACTGGGTCAGAGCCGAAAGGACACTCAGTTGCTGATGCATCTGGTGGTGAAAGGAGAGTCCGATGCTGCAAAGATCTATACTCCATAGGAACCTGGAATGTAAGATCTATGAATCAAGGCAAGCTGGATGTGGTCAAACAAGAGATAACAAGCCTGAACATCAACATCTTAGGAATCAGTGAACAAAAATGGACAGGAATGGATGAATTTAATTCAGATGACCATCATGTATACTACTGCGGGCAAGAATCCCTCAGAAGAAATGGAGTAGTCTTCATAGTCAAAAAAGAGTAGGAAAAGCAGTACTGAGATACAATCCATGGCAAACCATGCAACATCACAGTAGTCCAAGTCTATGTGCCAACCACTGGTGCTGAAGAGGCTGAAATTGACTGGTTCTATGAAGGCCTACAACACCTTCTGGAAATGACACCAAAAATGATGTCCTTATCATCATGGGGGATTGGAATGCTAAAGTAGGAAGCCAAAAGATAACCAGAATAACTGAAAGTTTGGTCTTGGAGTACAAAATGAAACAGGGCAAAGGCTGGAAGAATTTTGTCAAGAGAACACACTGGTCATAGCAAACACTCTTTTCCAACATCCCAAGAGAAGACTCTACACATGGACATCACCAGACGGTCAACACAGAAATCAGATTGACTATGTGCTCTGCAGCCAAAGATGGAGAAGCTCTATACAGTCAGTAAAAACAAGACCAGGAGCTGACTGCGGCTCAGATCATGAGCTTCTTATTGCAAAATTAAATTGAAGAACGTAGGGAAAAGCACTAGGCCACTCAGGTACGACCTAAATAATATTCCTTATGAATATACAGTGGAGGTGACAAATAGATTGAAGGAATTAAATCTGGACAACCTGGAGGAATGCTGTCTATGAAGTCGTGAAGGGTCAGACATGCCTTAGTGACTAAAATAATAATCGCAATTGCATTCATAATCATAATATCTGGAAAGGACATAGTGAATAAATACCACACATTACAATATATTTTTGAACAACAAATGTAGATCAGTAATAAAACCATTCAGGCTTCAGTAGGCGTTGCAAGGACATTTGGAATGGAAAGCTTCACGGCACTGATAAAATATTTGTCTGTGATATACTCATAATAAATTGTTTAAAGGGTATATTTTAAGAACATTCTATTATGTTTACTTTTTATACTATATAATGATTACAGATTAGAAATGCCTCTAAGGAATAATCAGGGTGATCTGGAAGGGCTGACTACTCCATCCTCCAGAAATACTGCTTCTAAATAATGCATTAATTAAATGTGGAATGAAAATGAAAATGTAATCCATGGAACTTTTCAAAAGGTCAGAATCTTATTCCTTCAATGCTCTTTGCATGAAGAATAGAGAGGAAGGAAGGAAGGAAGGAAGGAAGGAAGGAAGGAAGGAAGGAAGGAAGGAAGGGGCACATTCCTATGTAATGACTGCAAAGTTCCAAAAGATGAGAAAATTTAATAATTGTGCAATGATATTTTTGGACAAGGTGTGCAACATGTTAATTTATATTAACAAGGTGGAAGAAGAGTTTGGAACTGGACATTCCCTGGCTGTTTGGTTGTCAGCTTGTTTTTGATGTTGTATTTTGGGGCCCTCTTTTGTCTTTTGCTTGTGTTCAGCCCATCCTTCAGTCCGCTGGCCCCCCTTTGATCGTATTCACCACATCCATGACTTGGACTGAAAGTGCTGCTCAGTGTGTGCTTTTATCTTTATCCTGCCGTCTCTCTGGCAGTTTAGCTGATTTGGAGGAAGAATAAGCAATGGATTGGAAAGCTACCTCTAGCTGCTGAGAAATGTGCTCCTAGATCTTGTCAAGTGGGCACCCAGAGCACCATTTCAAATTGGGTAGGAAAGGTGAAGGGTCCCAAAAAAGGTTTTAATAGAGAAGGACTAGAATCTCAGCAAGGTTTAAAAGCCAGTTCTTGGATATCAAATAGTAGAAGCAAATGCTTCGTAGGGAGGCGGAAGTGTTGGATCTTCATACATAAATATCCACAGCAGAGATTATATCAGAAATATGTATGTATGAAAATGCATCTTAATAGCAACCATACATATGGTTAAAAATCCAAATTTCAGATATTCAAATAAGCACTACTTGAAGGTCCTATCACCAGTTCAAATTTCAAAAGTTTTTAAAGGTATTAACCCATCGCATTATGGGAGATGAGCATTTATCCTTCCAGCGTTGCAGCATTTCCCTTTTCTCTGTCAAGTGGGTACAGAGAATCCAAACATGCTGACCATTCATTAATTTCCACAGAGCAGGTAAATAATTCAGAAGAGCTTACATGTCAGTGAATAATAAGGACTCTTTTAGTGAAAATGTATTCATATAATAAATATTAAAAGCTATTCAAAGGCATTCAAGATTTGAGGAAAAGCTGCTGAGATATTTCATGAGAGGGATCTGTGTGTGTATCATGTAAATACTAAAGAAACCCAAAGGCACCTCTGACTCAGGGAAATGGGAAAGCATCACACAGGCATCAGCTACTACAAAAATGTCTTCTATAAAGTCTTTGGGTTCTATGATCCTTTAAGAAGGAGACAGCTCCTCAATGGAGGCAGTGGAACAGCAGTTCCAGCTACATCAACTTACCAAAGGTACAACATTTGTTGAGGAAACAGCTTTTTGCGTAGATCTGTCTAGGGTCCTGTATTTTTTTAATGTATATATTTTAATTTTTATTTATGTGGATCTAATCTATTGTTGTAAGCCACCCCGAGGCTTCGGCGAATGGGGCGGCATAAAAATGTTTTAATAAATAAATAAATAAATAAATAACCCTCACCATCTCCCCCCCCCCCATTTATATCCTGCCTTTTTCCTACAAAGGGCTCAAGGCAGCTTACATCATTCTCCTCCTCCATCTTATCCCCACAACAACCACCCTGTGAGGTAGGTTGGGCTGAGAGTCTGTGACTGGCCCAAAGTCACCCAGTGGGCTCCATGGCTGAGCAGGGACTAGAACCCGGATCGTCTGAGTCCCAGTCCCATGCTCTTCACCACTACACCACACTGGCTCTCTTCCATAGCTGAACTCTACACCACCACTAGTAAGTGCTGTTGTGTCAGATTACTCCCTTGGGAACGTAGATCTAAGTAGACTGGGTACATAACAATCTACCTTAAATTTCTAGGCTGCAAGAGAGATGAAAAGAATTTGAAAATAAATTTCTGTGTGTGTGTGCACATAAGGAACACAGAGATACAGAATTGTTCCTAGCAGTTTTTATTTTATTGTCACAGACCATAAAGATCAACAAAAAGATAAAATAGCAGTGGGAAAATTAAAGCACAGTTAAAACAAGTACAATTTATACAATATTTTCACCCAAGCACAGAATTGTTGCTTCATTATCGCTGGAATTTAATTGAGATGCTGAAAGGTAAAACAGGAAAATTATCTGTAAGGATTAGTAAAGGAGTTTGGAGAGAAACACGACTGCTGTAAAGGGTAAATTAAGCTGTTTTAGAGTGCTGTGCCCAAAGTTGGAATTATATCTCAAAGATTGGCATTTGCACCACTTTGTAGAAAATATGCAACCACAATGACTAATGTTTCCACAATCAAAGTGAAAAAGTCTCTCTTAGCAGTGAGCTCTTGCTAAGCAACACCAGCAAAACCCCCACAGCTTACCATCAGCCAAATTTGCTATATCAGGTGTAACTTTACCTTTACACAGCATTCCATCAGGAGGGTACTTCCAAATTGAAGAAAATTCCTTCTCACTGCCTGACTGCCAGGAATATTACCTCAATTTGGGGTGAGGCTGGGCCTGTGAAATAACCCTCTGACTGCAGATGAGCAGTAAAGTGTTGGGACTTGCTCCAAAAACCTTAATACTCCAGCCCGTACTGATCATAAATCCACTCCTGTACACGTTGTTGACACCACCTTGGATTGTTTTTGACACTTGTGGTTAAGCTCCTTCACATATTATAAAGACTTTGAAATGGAGTTTGCCGTAACCTGAAACAGCTTGTCCTAGGAAACTAAGGGCTTCCTTGATTCTGTTGAAACTCACAGTGAAATTGGCCTGATTGTACTGCTTCCTAATTATCACCATTATTATTTATTTAAAACATGTGCATGCTGCCTATTGGACCATTTGCTTCTCTAACCAGCTCACTATCATATTAAAAATCATTATAATGACTAATTAAATAAGTAAAACCCCCTAAAATCCATAGACAACATCAATTAAAATGCAGATAAAATACTATTAAAGGTTCATGGCATCATATATATATGTTATATATATATATATATATATATATATATATATATATATATATATATATGTAAAAGTAAGGTAGGTCTTCACCTGGTGCCAGAAAGAGTATAAAAAGGATGTCAGGCGAGTCTCCTTGGGGAGAGTATTATAGATCGATGGAGCAGCTGCAGAAAAGGCTCTCCTCCTATGAGTCATCCCTCTCACACCCCCAAGGGTTGGCTCCCACAGGAGGACCTGCTGCGTAGCTCTCAAAGGCCAGGCAGGCACGTGTGGTTGCAGACGCTCCCACAGTAATTCCATTTTACTCATTCCAAGGATTAACATGATACATTAAGGACCTGGGATGCATGCAGAGCTCCACACAATGCACAAGTACTCAGGAAACCACTGCACCAGTGAAGAATTATTTCAAGAATACCGATCAATGGATAAATAGATCTAATCTCTATCAATACATACACAGAGAGAGACGTAGCTACTGGGTGATATAAAAATGAAATAAATATATCATAGAACCCTGTGCCCTGTAAGGCTACCAGGGGTGCCAAGGGCCAAATGTCTTCCTACACACCACAGACTTTCAATATAGAGCCAATTAGCCCGGGATGCGTGTGTGACCGACTGCAGTGGGAGGAAATTAATTTGCAGGGGCTGCATGTGTCTAAGGTGTCTGGGATAGTGAGAAAGATGCCCTCTTCGATGCATATCCCTTCACGCACAACCATGCAACCTACAGATCCACAAACATGGTGTTCCATTACATATGACTGATGGAGCACAGGTGTATTTCTGCTTTGGGGAAGGCAAAGCATTCTTGCTTAACAGGGTAATGTAAAATTACAGAATGTTCAGCGTGCGAGATTAAATGAACAACATGAATTCAAATTCAGAAATGGAACTTTCTTGCTCTCCTGCCACTTTATTCTTCAAAAAAACAGATCAAGTTAAATTGCCGTATACCACCCATGTATTATAAGCATTTGCTTTAAATTAATCCAATATTGTACTCCATGAAACACATTCATTCTGTTTCATAGTATTTTTCATAGGACTACAGATCCCCTTGGAAGTCCTTCAGTATTAATATGAATATGTGTGAGTTTTTCAGTCTGATTCTATTTTTGCATTAGAGGAAATAGGCTTAAGACCAACAAGAGGGATCCCAGTAGGCCCTCCCAAGGAAATGCTGAAAATTTCGAAGCATTCCGCTGACCTGCCAATTTTGGCCACTTGTAGGAGGCTTGGAAATACAAAGGAGGTTCAGAGTCCTGAAGATATTTTGACTCAGAAACTCTCTTTTGGACCGCACAGTTAATGCTATAAAAAGCAGGGAGATTGAAACTTTGATTCAAGTTTGTAAAGTGCAAGGCTATGTGACTGCCACTCTCTTTAACAGGCAATATAATTAAAGATCATATCAGATTGACAGGACTACTTGTCCACTGGGAAGCATCCGCTGTCTAATGCTGCCCCATGTTTCAGCATCATCAGGAGAGTCTTCTGAAGAAGGACTGAGGAAAAGCAGTGAACATCCAGTTCTGCGTAATTATTCTTTTAGTGAGACAGTGTCCATCCAGATCCACGATCACTCAGTGCTAACAACCACTAAGTTTGTCTTATATTTAATGAAGGACCTGAAACTGATCTAGCAGCATTTAATCACAGCTTCTGGCCTGCACTGTAGGGATCCTGTTTATTACACTGAAATGTTGGACTCTATCAGAGCCATGGAGCTACAAGGAATTGGGAAAAGGGTTGATGAATGTTTGTTATTCAGTATTCAGACTGATGGGAGTGTCAGCAAACAAATGGAAAATAACAAATGTATTCGTTGCAGGATTGCAATGCCAAATAGAAATCTAAGAACTCTTTTCCTACTAATGCTTTTGCCCAAACAAAATGAACCAGAAGTTTTTCTTGAAAGTGTGAATGAAGCCCTGAAAACATACATAATATGAAGAAACTGACTAGGAGTCAGTACAGATGGAGAATTAGCAAATACAAGGAAGCACCTTGGTCTCTGTAAACTTGTAAGTGACAATACACCAGATTAATTTTGACTTTTTGGTGTTGTGCTCACCAGTCTGAGTCCATCTTTGTTACTGTTCTAGAGTTGAAGATTTGGAAGGCTAACCTATTTAGTTTTTAATACCTCTTCATGGACAATCAAGCATTACATCTTTTTTTTAAAGCAATCCAATCTCCCCAGCATCATGAAGTAAGGTCCGTACAGCATCAGGTTACAAAGCCCAGGTGTCTGGTTGCCAAAGAGTTGCGGGGGGGGGGGGGGAACCTTAATGAGGCAGGAGAGGGAAAAACAAAGACGGAAGCTCATGGTTTTTAAACCAATGTGTGTCATATGGAAATTGTGTGAGCAGCAAGTAAATTTATTTTTTATGAGTGAAATGCCTTCATACTGTCTGCTAGCGAAGATCTAGCATCACACAATCAGTCGCACAATTTATGTGGCAAAGTCTTCCAGGGTTGTGATGATGCATTGATAGATGAAGCATGGGAACACTGGCAAGTAATTTTGAAGTACTGCATCTTTCACATGACACTGATTTAGAAAAGCCAGTATTTATACGCAATTCTATGCAAAACTGAATAAAATTTCAAGTTCTGGACATTTTAGTTAAATTTTAATGCCCAATTTCTTTACATGGCAACGTTCACCATTGCAACACATGGATCATTACATTTCTTTAGTTCAATATATGTGTTCATGAACCATTAAAAACGTACTTTCACTTAATTCCGAAGTGCTCCTTCAAATGTATTCCTTCCCTCCACTGTGCAAATTCCTTTTTAAAAGCCTTTGCCTGGTCATTATGGGAAGTTGGATAAGCCATGTCAGATTCATGGATTTAAGAAGCTGTATAAAAAAATCACCCAATGCACATATCCTTCAACAAATCTTCCCCTTCTTTTGAATAATAGCTTCATCAAGACTGGCACTTGCTGCTTTGACTGGCACTTGTTAGGGTTTATTTTGGTTTGAACAGGGAAATCCTTCCCCAGTAATTAGTCCACCTGGACACATAATTTGCATGGTGAGCCGGAGAAAAGCTGCAGCTGTTACTGTTTTCTGTGATTACCTGCTGCTACCGTCACCCCTTTGCATGGCACAGGCTCAGCTAAGTGGGATGATGTAATTGAGATGTGGTGGCTTTGAAGATGACTGATTGGCTAAGGGTTGGTTCCCCTTTGCCAGTAGAGCCATGAGGCAGATGAAGCAAGGTAGCACTGATTCGCTTTCATTCTTTGACTCAGCCAGGGAGCGCTCTTGAGCGGTGCAATGTGACCTTTTGGCCAGATGGAGCTACAGGTCACCATAGTTCCTCCCTGAAAGGTGTTTGTAACTTAAACTGGCACCCTGACTCTAAGGAGGCCAAGAAGGGGCTAATACTGTTATAAATCATGGGGCCAGCCCAGTGAGCATCTGGTGCCCAAGGTCTTGAGAGTCACCCTCCTCTATTTTGTCATGTAGTTTGAGGAGTTACCAGAAACAATGGCCTCAAGCATTGACTGGTTAAAGACTGACACCTGGAATAGATCGTTGGCCCCAAGGACTGGGAGATTGACCATCACCCCATGGTCAGCGGACCAATGGCAGAGTGGGTGAATAAATGCACAGAGTCTCCTTGCTCCTCTTTAGGGCATGCATGCTTGTGCCTGCCACCTCTTGCCGAAGAATGTTGTGAAGCATGGCACATTGTGACTTTTCAGAAGGTAGATTTGTTGTATTTAGCTAAGGGTAGGTTATTTCTTGTTATTTTCTTGTCCAAGTGGGCCAACGAAGCTCTGGGATTTGGGAGTGCTTGGTTGGCCCTAAATTGTCCTATTCCTGCTGTCCAACTCCTCTCTCTCTTTGCTCTCTTTCCCCATTTTATTCCTAACAGTTTTTAGGGCTTGAGTTGTCATGTGCTGCAACCAGTGGCTGGTCCAGGAATTGTGGGACTGGGGAACTCCTGGTGGGATAATAGAATCATAGAATAGTAGAACTAGAAGCAACCGTAAAGGCCATCAGGTCCAACCCACTGCTGTTCCAGGACACCACATTACACCATCCCACTCAGATGGCCATCCAGCCCCTTTTTGAATGTCTCCAGTGTGGGAGAGCCCACCACCTCTCCAGGCAGCTGGTTCCACTGTTGTATTGCTTTGACAGTGAGGACGCTTTTCCTGATGTCCAGCCTGAATCTGGGTTGTCGCAACTTGAATTGGTTATTCCGTGTCCTGCACTCTGGCATCAGCGAGAAGAGATCTTAACGTTCCTCTTTGTGACAGCCTTTGAAGTACTTATAGAGGGATACCCTGTCCCCACTTAGTCTTCTTTTCTCAACTTGTCCAGTTCTCTCAGTCTCTCCTTACAGGGCAGTGTTTTCTAAACCTTGGATCATATTGATTCCCCTCCGCTGGACCCCTTCTAATTTCCCTGCATCTTTCTTAAACCTTGGTGCCTGGAATTTTGCCCAGGTGGCCAGGGGAACAAGGAATCCCCAACAGCTTTCCATTACAGTGGTCCCTTCCTCACAGGCATTCACAAAGAGTAAAACTGGGGGATGCCATGAGCATGTGGGGCTCATCATGCATGATGGGAAAAGCTGGGTCACACTGAGGACTCACCTGTCTCAACAGGCATAAGATCACACATCAACTTGAAAGGAAGACCCACTCTGTTTAAGTGTGTCTAGGACTGTAGCCTTCAGATGAATTTCATTCTTTCTAAACCTGTTATCAAGGTTGTCCGCATTATGTTTTGAGTGGTCTTAATGTTCTTTTTGTTGTTGTTGTTTTAGCATTTCGTTTTTTCCAGTGCTTTGATGGCATCTTTGGGTGATAAGGTGGTATATAAATATTACCATTAATAATAAATAAATATGAGATGCAAAACTCCTTTCTTTCACTTCCAGGATTGATTTAGCTAATATTTCATTCTTTAAAACTAGAAGATGCAGAATAAAGAAAAAAATCTGCTTTTAAAGTCCCTTTTTCCTGAATCCCCAGTCATTGTTACTGCCTGGCAGAACATATTGCATTATTTATTAAGCTTCCTAAATTAAATCACAATGATTTTTTGTTCTTCTTTAGAGTTGAGAACAACCCCTCACCCCTGCATCACCATGCAGTTTATTTGCTTGGGTAGAATGCAAAACAGTTAAGAATTCTTGGGTGGATCACTTGATAGAGGAATGAACAGCACAAGAAAAGAATTATCAGTGCAAGAAATGTAATATTCTCCCTCCCTCTCCCTCTCTCCTCTGCCTGCCCTTCTGCCTTGCAGACCTGAGCCCCTTAAGGTCTCGTCACCAATTATTGGATTTAGAATTCAGAGAGCCTGCCTTTTGCAATTAGATAAGCTAAAAGTGCAATGCTATGTCTCAGTCCTGCCTAGTTTGGAAAGAGCTACTGGTAGTGGTGCACCCCATGCTGGACCTGAAGATTTCTGCTTCCTTCTTTCCTCACAAAACCTGTCCCAAGGTGCTACATGGCTGGTGAACCTGGTCACCGTTCCTATGACCTGCAGGGACTTCTGCTCCCCCAGCAAAGTGAAGCCGAAATGGAGTGAGAGATGGGAAATGGTGGATTTACATACGGGGCTCTTTTGCTTGGTGTTCTGCATGATCTCCCAATTCCACGTCATTCTGGCTGCCTCCCTCTGAAATGAAATGGCGTCTTACCCTCTCCCAACAATAGCAGCAGCTTTCTGGTTCTCCAACCGGCACAGCAGAACCAGGGCCCATGCTCTGGAGTGCAGTTCAGATGTATCCAGATGCTATTGGAGGTGGCCAGAAGGCCCATTTGGGGGTGGGGAAGCCTTGCCAGAGCCACATCAGAGTTGTGCAGCTGCCACAGCTAGCTGAAAATCAAGCATGGGTCACATCCAGCCCACAGGTTGGGGTTTCCCAATCTTGCCTTATCAGCTGAATGTCCACCATAGCTGATAAAGAATGGGCCCATTCTATTTAATGTTTTCACATCATATACAAGACATAAATGATTAAAATCATATGCATTTATTTGTTTGTTTGTTTATTAAAGGCTTTTCTATCCCGTCCCCTACAAATGTCTCAGGATGGCTTTCAGTAAATAAGTAGAATAAAACATATCCCACAGCATCTGACTATTAATATAGTAAAACCCCAGTTATAATCAATTAAACATTAAGATAGTGGGAATATAAAAAGGGGTTTGCCTGACACTGAAAAGAATCTAACGTCTGTGCCAGGCGAACCTCTCTGGGGAGCGGATTCCCCAATTATATGCAAGATATGTCTAGGTTCATAAAGCAGGGACAGTGAATCTCCCCATTTTCTTTTCTTTCTGTTTCTCATTTTCCCCATCGCTAATTTATTCTATCCCTTTTCGCACTGGTTTGTGACTTTAACAAAGGGCAGGCATTTGCGTGCGCATTTTCCTCTGATACACATTTTTGTAGATTCACCTAATACTCTTAGTTTTCCACACAGGCTTTCCTAATAAATGCCTTTGTCAAGTTGTTTCCTTCAACGCAATCTGTCCCATGCATTTTCCCATTCATGTGTGCATTTTTGTGTGCCCTGTTCCCTAACAGACATACAACTGTATACCCATTTTTCTTTTTCATGAAACTGCACTGCTAACTTCTGAGAATTGTTCGTATTGAAGGATAAGTGCATCCTGGTTGACACATTGATTTGGGAACTGCAAACCTGAGAAGTTCTTATCAAAATGTGAATTAAATGTAGTTCTCCATCGTACTACAGAATCGATCAGCATCCAGATATTAATCAAATCTGTAGCAAGCTGGATAATTCATTCAAAGCACACAGTTACGATATTTAAACAAGCTGAGGCACATTTCTATGACACTTAGGCATCAAATAGTTGTAGGCTTGTCACCATATTCAGCCAGTATTATTGGCTGGAAAACACTGGGAGTTGGAATAGCCTTTTCCAGTCTAAGCATGCATACAGTTGTAGCCGGAATTATATTCTTCTGTAAGAAAAAGGGTCCCGCTCTTCCGTGCTATGCAGAGAAGGCATTCTGCATGCAAATCATGACCTTCTTCCAATGAGGACACAGTCCTGGACTTCTTGTCCTGCTGATGGTCTTTTCATGCCATCTTATTTGTGTGGACCAAAGCATGGCCATCCGTGGTTGCTCATAATTTGCTGATAGTCGCCAAAATCAGAATCACTTATCAACTGCTGTGGCATGCAAGGCACTTTCCCCAGCTACTAGGAACAAACGATGCTGTGGACACAGCCTCCAGAACTGTGCATGGATCAAGGTTCACCTCTTTGCATCTGCCTCCTGTTGCCAGTGTACTCTCCTCAACACATTTATTTCCAAGATATATTTATTTATAGGTACTCTGTTGATGAAAGGTCCAGGCATTTGTGGAGCATTGCCAGAAAAACAAACCAGATGATGAATCCGCTGAAAAAAACATTAAAGCAAGGCACATTTTAAGTCATTTGCTATTGGCATTAGGTATGACAATCGACCAGGAAAAGAATCAACCCAACGACAAGGGGAAACATTCTAAACAGGGTGTGATTGTGTCCAAGTGTCACAATATACCCTTCTAGCAATGTCTACATCACCTTCTCTTTTTACTAGGCTAAATAACAGATTTAATTAATATATCCCTTTCAGACATTTTAGTTGCTAATCTTTGCGGGAGGCTAGTAAAGGGGGGTGGGGGAAGCTTAAAAGGAAACACAGAAACATTTGCTGCAATAATCTGCTAGAGGTGTTGAATTCACACATTCCCTTGGCACTTCTGTTTTCAGACAGCGTGATGCCCTGTTTATTCCACACAGAACTTCTAGGTAGTATTGATAGTGTTGTCTTCATTTGGGTATCAGCTTCATAGTAAAATTTATTTTTCAGGGGAAGGAATGGGTGAGGAAAATTATTTTATTTTTAAAGATGTGCTGGTAATGATCTGAACAGGAGCATCAATGTCATTCCTTGACACACTGTAGTAGTGTATCAAATTAAAGTGACTGCCTTCTGGAAATTGGTATCCTTGTCTTTCAAACTGTCAGTAACTTCACCCCTACTGTCACCAGGCTGACAAGAGGTGGACTTTACTCACCAAGTTGCAGGCTGTTTGATTAATCAACGTCAGGCTCTTGGGGGTTGTGGTGAGCAACTTCATCCTGTCCTCATGGAAGTATGGTGTGAGACGCCAATCAACGGTGGTTACATTTACCTCATTATGCCCTCCCTCCCTCCCTCTTTCTTTCATACCAGAGATAAGGACACACAGAATTTGTTAAGAAGGATATTTCTTGAATGCATTGTTCATATGTATAATCTCTCAAACAGAGATAGATACTGATGAGTAACTGTTGTAGGTTCACCTAATCTTTCATTTCCAAAAGCTCTTCTCTGCCAGATAAGGAGAACCAGCAATTTCTGCGTTCCCGTAACTTCTCCAAAAATAACTGCAAAGCATGAGTCAGTTTCCTTCTGTTTTAGCCATTTCACCTGTTTTTTCAGGCCAAATGAACAGGGAAGTGCACATTTCAAATGGGAATAATAAGCATTGCTGTATATATTTTTTTTTTCAAAATGCATTGTTGTGCATCTTCTGATATGATCAGAAATTGAGAGTTGTGCTAATTCTTCTCAAAGCAAAAACAAGATGTGCTCATATTCATATTCAGGATTGTGAATGGGACATTACCACTACTTGTGAACAGGAGCGGTATTCTTGTACACACTTACAGTTCAAACAACTAAACTGTGCTACCTAGCACAATACTATCTATATTATCTTACTATCTAGAATAGGAGCTAGTATTGATCATCAGGATTAGTTTTTTGTAGTAACTGTTCTTTCGGGAATCTCAGCATGGGACATATTCATTTACTGAACCACTTTCCCCTTCCTCTCAGGACCAAACCAGAAGTGGCATTCCTTGTGTCTTTAACCTTGTCTTACTGGCTTGCTCTTTAATGTATCAGTAATGGCCCAGGGGAAGCATTAATCCATTGCCCTTACAGAGGTCTTAATCCAGATTGCACCATTCTGTTTGTAACCAGAGACTCCAATTGCAAACAGCAGGAGAGACAGCAGTTCCATTCAGTCCATGATGGAGACAGGCTTAAAAGGTTTCTCCTGTGCTACTGTCCCAATTTAACTCCCACCCCGCAACACACAGAGACACACATGTGCTCCCTGTTTGTGCTTACACACACCACAGTCAAAGACATGAAGAATATCACCTCAAATTTAGCTTGCATTCATCATCTGTGGCATATTGCCTGGAGGACTCCAATGAACTGCCTGTAGAATTTCTGGATTGGCTATCCAATTTCCTTTTCAGAGAAGACCCTCACAAACAACAAAATGGTGTGTGTGTGTAAGAAAACAGACAAACCCAAAAGGCAAAGTAGGCCAGCCGTCATGAACTCTAAAAGCCAAAGTGACAAGGGTTCTCACTGGTGCATCTTTAGTCCCAAGTTTAACAGTGGAATGGGAGAGACTGTTGAAAAGGTAAGACACCGAGTAGAAGAGGGCCAGCCTTTTTTCCCCTGCAGTACCACTGTTCTTTTGTCCTCTGCTTGTTCATATGGGACTAGGGTCAAGGAAAGAAAGCCAGTGAGCTGCACATCCAATAGGCTGCCGAATGTCTTGAGAGACATTCCTCAAGAGAATGTCTTGAGAGACATTCCATCCCTCAGTAATCTGCAGTTCCCTTTCACATCACCATCTTCCCTTAATCTCTCGCTGCCATTGCTGCTTCAGCCTTTCTACCTAACCTTATTCTGCACTCCTTCCTTGCATACAGCAGCACGCATGTGCCATTTTCCCAGGGCTGACATCAAGAGTCAGCGTGGGCAGGCAACGGGATGAATGAGAACTCTGTTTGGGATAGGGAATCCATTGGATTCCCTGGCTTAGCACTCTGGACGCTGGTCTACTTTGCACCAGCCCTGGGCCCTAGTTCCTGATGAGTACTCCCCACGTTCATGGGGTGCTTGCCAGGAATTGAAGCCCCCCCTTCCATGCCAAGTGCTACTGCCTCTGGCTCCACTGGGCATCGAAGGTGAGCCACCAGGAATGTTGTTTGGCATGCCTGCTCACAGCATCCCACTTCCACGTCCAGCAACTGCTCTTTGGGCAGCTGCACCTTTCAAGGAAGGCTGCTGTTGGTGCACCTGGTGTCTGCAAGCATTCATGGATTTCCTCCTGGCTTACTCGCTCTGCAGGACCAGGCTGAGCATGAGAGGAAGTCCACAGCTGCTGGAAGGATGGGTGCAAAGGGCTTCATCCCATCCCTTATTAAGTATAGCTCAGATCAGCTGCTGGACAAAAGCCTTCTGTGGGATACTCTTCTTCCTCATTATTCCAGCCTTCTTGTTCTCCTGCTTCTCACTGCTTCAGAAAATGGTGGTGGCGAGAAAAGAAGTTGTAGGTGCCATGGAGCATGTGCGCCCAGACCTCCTGCCTGTCGAGCAACCAGTGATCACCAGGATGCAAAGGGAGGAGGATGCAAAGCAGGAATAACTGGCAGAAGGTAGATTCACTGCAGGTCGGGGCCTACGGAAAGGATCTGGCCTGTGGGCCCTCAAAGACCCAGAACCAGCACTGCGTTCTCCTCTTTCTGTTTTTATCTTTCTGGCATGCTTACAAGAGATCTCTCTTTGTATGAGGTGGCTACCAATTTGGCATTCTTTCCCACAGATAAGAAACAGGATATACTGTTAGCTTTCTATGCAGTCTCTGGGCTTCTATTTTTCAAGGCCAACTTACCTTCATAATATGAATTTCCATGGTCATTCTGTTCTTTGAGGTTCTAGTACTTGAAATATAATTTGATCTATTTTGTTGGAAATGATGCTGGCTCATGCATCTTCTACCAGGACATGTTATCCCCTGCCCCCCACTTTTTTTGATACTTTAACTTCCATAGTCTTTCCATTTTGGTCAAAGTATAATTACTGAAACTTTGCCACAAGCAGTCTCGACCTACTGAAATGAAAACCAATTAATAACATTTGCTGAAACCCATGCAAATGAATAGAAAACCCATTCTAATTTTTCTATCCAAGTGGACTTGCCATTGGTTTGAACTTGCAATTAAAGCTGGCATGGGAAAAATAGGTGTATATTCAAGATTCACTCAAATGGATGCTCCTGAGATCATGTTTTGTCTATAACCTGTAGGAATCCAGATTTCTTGCTCTTGCAGATTCAAGCCACATGAAAAGCTTGAAAGAAACAATCTGACTTTCCTAAACGAACTCACAGATACTATAAGGGAACAATTTTATGGATCCTGTACACTACCCAGTTGTTTTGGAAAGTGTACTCTGTCCCCCTTCTGTACCTTCATCCTTTAATAAAAGTTTGCTTTTATAAATTGCCCAAAGGAAGAAAGTATTGTCAATGATACAACTGACTTCTCTTGGTTTTTTTGTGCCAAATGTCATCTGAAATTTTGAAAGAGAAATCCCTGGCTGTGAAGCACATCTGCTACAGGGATATTACAGCATGCGTTCACAGTTTTTCCAAGCAAATCTGAATTAGAAGTGAAAGCTGCAAAAAAGTCATGCTACAACAGGGGATATAGTGGTTTATTAAATGCTTAACATAAGCTGAATTATGAAGAGCATGTGCATCCACATACCGTCTCCGAGTAGCCTCCGCAAATAAGAGAGTTCTCCACTGTTTCCTGAGGATTAATGTGGCTGGGGCTGGGAAATCGCAGCGTCCAGGCAGCCTTCCGACTGTCGGAACGCACCCGGAATGGGCGGAAATGGAGGCCTGCGCGGAGGGACAGCGGCTCAAAGAGCACAAGGTGCACGCACATCGCCCTCTTCTCGGGGCAACTTTTGCCCCTGTGTCAGGGGTCGGGAGGCGCAGCCGGGCAGGGTTGGGCCAGGAAATTGCGCCATCTGGGAAGCCTTCCGACCGTCGGAACATGCTTGGAATGGGCGGAAACGGAGGGCTGCGCGGAGGGACAGCGGCTCAAATAGGACGAGGGCCATACGCGTCACCAGCTTTTCGGGACAAATTTTACCCATGTGTCAGGGTTGGGAAGGGCGGCCGGGCAGGGTTGGAGCCGGGAAATTGCGGGGTCCGGGCAGCCCTCCGACCATTGGAACGTGCCTGAAATGGGTGGAAACGGAGGCCTGCGTGGAGGGACAGCGGCTCAAAGAGCACGAGGTGCGTGCTCGACGCCCTCTTTTAAAGGCAATTTTTGCCCCTGGGTCAGGGGGCAGGAGGCGCAGCTGGGCAGGGTTGGGGCAAGGAAATCGGGGTGTCCGGGCAGCCTTCCAACAGTCGGAACGCA
The DNA here is from genome assembly GCF_004798865.1 of Varanus komodoensis. Taxonomy (NCBI): domain Eukaryota; kingdom Metazoa; phylum Chordata; class Lepidosauria; order Squamata; family Varanidae; genus Varanus; species Varanus komodoensis. Next base: position 5,343,033 of record NW_025335780.1, read on the forward strand.
CTTGGAATGGGCGGAAATGGAGGCCTGCGCAGACGGACAGTGGCTCAATAAGGGCAATTTCAAAATTGCCCTCTTTGAATGGAAGCTTACCCAGAAATTAGGGTTGGGTAAATGCCCCAGGTAAGGGTTAGGGTTAAAGACATGAGGTGTCCTGGCATGCTTTTGACGGTAGGAATGTGCTTAGAATGGGCAGAAAAGATGAACTGCGCAGAAAAATCCACTCAAGGATGGGTTTCTCAATATAGCTGCATTTTCAATGGAAGTTTACCCAGAAATAAGGGTTAGGTTTATGCACCAGGTTAGGGTTTGGGTGAGAAAAATGAGGTGTCCTGGCATGCTTTTGATGGTTGGAATGTGGTTAGAATGGGCAGAAATGATGAGCTGCACAGAAAAATCCACTCAAGGATAGGTGTTTCAAAATTGCCGCATTTTGCATGGAAGCTTACGCAGTAATTAGGGTAAGGTATATGCACCAGATTAGGGTTAGGGTTAGAAAAACTAGGGTTCCTGGCGTACTTTTGATGGTTGGAATGTGTTTAGAATGGGCAGAACAGATGAGCTGCGCAGAAAAATCCACTCAAGGATGGGTTTTCCAAAATTGCAGCATTTTGAATGGAAGCTTACCCAGAAATTAGGGTTAGGTATATGCACCAGGTTAGGGGTAGGGTTAGAAAAACAGGGTGTCCTGACATGCTTTTGATAGGTGGAATGTGTTTCGAATGGGCAGAAAAGGTGAGCTGAGCAGAAAAATCCAGTCAAGGATGGGTTTTTCAAAATTGCCCTCTTTGATGGAAGTTTACCTAGAAATTAGGGTTAGGTATATGCACCAGGTTAGGGTTAGGGTTGGGAAAACGAGGTGTCCTGGCACGCTTTTGATGGTTGGAATGAGCTTAGAATTGGCAGAAAAGATGAGCTGCGCAAAAAAACCGACTCATGGATGGGTTTTTCAAAATTGCCCTCTTTGAATGGAAGCTTACCCAGAAATTAGGGTTAGGTATATGCACCAGGCTAGGATTAGGGTTAGGAAAACGAGGTGTCCTGGCATGCTTTTGATGGTTGGAACGTGTTTAGTATGGGCAAAAAAGATGAGCTACGCAGAAAAACCGACTCATGGATGGGTTTTTCAAACTTGCCGCATTTTGAATGGAAGCTTACCCAGAAATTAGGGTTAGGTATATGCACCAGGTTAGGGTTAGGGTTAGAAAAACTAGGGTTCCTGGCAGACATTTGATGTTTGGAATGTGTGTACAATGGGCAGAAAAGATGAGCTGTGCAGAAAAATCCATTCAAGGTTGGGTTTTTCAAATTTGCCGCCTTTTGAATGGAAGCTTACCCAGAAATTAGGGTTATGTATATGGACCAGGTTAGGGTTAGGGTTAGCAAAATGAGGTATCCTGGCAGCCTTTTTATGGTTGGAATGTGTTTAGAATGGGCAGAAAAGATGAGCTAAACAGAAATATCCACTCAACGACGGGTTTTTCAAAACTGCCCTCTTTGAGTGGAAGTTTACACAGAAATTAGCATTAGGCATATGCACCAGATTGGGGTTAGGGTTAGAAAAACGAGGTGTCCTGGCATGCTTTTGATGGTTGGAATGTGTTTAGATTGGGCAGAAGAGATGAGCTGTGCAGAAAAATCCACTTAAGGATGGGTTTTTCAAAATTGCCCTCTTTGATTGGAAGCTTACCCAGAAATTAGAGTTAGGTATATGCCCAGGTTCGGGTTAGGGTTAGAAAAATGGGGTATCCTGGCATACTTTTGATGGTTAGAATGTGCTTAGAATAGGCAGAAAAGATGAGCTGCGCAGAAAAATCCACTCAAGCATGGGTTTCTCAAAATTGCCACTTTTTCAATGGAAGCTTTCCCAGAAATTGGGGTTAGGTATATGCACCAGGTTAGGGTTAGGGTTTGAAAAAAGAGGTGTCGTGGCAGGCTTTTGATGGTTGTAATGTGTTTAGAATGGGCAGAAAAGATGAGCTGTGCAGAAAAATCCTCTCCAGGATGGGTTTTTCAAATTTGCCGCATTTTGAATGGAAGCTTACCCAGAAATTAGCGTTAGGTATATGCACCAGGTTAGGGTTGGGGTTAGGAAAACGAGGTGTCCTGGCATGCTTTTGATGGTTGGAATGTGTTTAGTATGGGCAGAAAAGGTGAGCTACGCAGAAAAATCCACTCATGGATGGTTTTTCCTAATTGCCGCATTTTGAATGGAAGCTTCCCCAGACATTAGGGTTAGGTAAATGCACCAGGTTAGGGTTAGGGTTAGGTAAACGAGGTGTCCTGGCATGGTTTTGATGGTTGGAATGTGTTTAGTATGGGCAGGAAAGATGAGCTGCGCAGAAAAATCTACTCAAGGATGGGTTTTTCAAAATGGCCGCATTTTGAATGGAAGCTTACCCAGAAATTAGGGTTAGGTATACGCACCAGGTTAGGGTTAGGGATAGGAAAACGAGGTGTCCTGGCATGCTTTTGATGGTTGGAATGTATTTGGTATGGGCAGAAAAGGTGAGCTACGCAGAAAAATCCACTCATGGATGGTTTTTTCCTAATTGCCGCATTTTGAATGGAAGCTTACCCAGAAATTAGGGTTAGGTATATGCACCAGGTTAGCGTTAGGGTTAGGAAAACGAGGTGTCCTGGCATGCTTTTGATTGTTCGAATGTGTTTAGTATGGGTAAAAAAGATGAGCTGCGCAGAAAAATCCACTCATGGATGGGTTTTTCAAAATGGCCGCATTTTGAATGGAAGCTTACCCATAAATTAGGGTTAGGTATATGCACCAGGTTAGGGTTAGGGTTTGAAAAAAGAGGTGTCCTGGCATGCTTTTGATGGTTGGAATGTGTTTAGTATGGGCAAAAAAGATGAGCTGCGCAGAAAAACTGACTCATGGATGGGTTTTTCAAACTTGCCACATTTTGAATGGAAGCTTACCCAGAAATTAGCGTTAGGCATATGCACCAGATTGGGGTTAGGGTTGGAAAAACGAGGTGTCCTGGCATGCTTTTGATGGTTGGAATGTGTTTAGATTGGGCAGAAGAGATGAGCTGCGCAGAAAAATCCACTTAAGGATGGGTTTTTCAAAATTGCCCTCCTTGATTGGAAGCTTACCCAGAAATTAGGTTGAATTTTTTTTTTTTTTAGGTTGAAAATTTTTATTTAAATAAATACATACTACAAAGGTACAAAAGGCCCAAAAATTGCAACATTACAAAAATAGAAAATACCCCATCCGTTATTTACGTGGTTTCAAAATGCCAAATGTACACACATTACAAGATTCCCAGGCTTTACAAATCAAATCCACAAAAAGGACTTTGTATAGACTTCTGATAGGTTCATGCCATGTGTCTGAGCAACATGTATGAGTGATTTACGGACATTACGTTATCGGGGCATGCGCCCCACTCAACCACGGCCATAATTTCCTCCACCGACTGGGCGGCATCCTCCCTTTTTCCTCGCGGCTCAACCAAAAAATCTTCTCTTGGACAAATTTGACTGAGCCGGCCACGTCAGCCACCTTTTGTGTCTTTATCTCTCTGTGGCGTTGGAGGGACAGCGCCAACAGAACGTACAGATTTATCAGCCTAATTGTGGACCACGGCACAGTCCAGTACGTCTTGGGAGCCGTGGTCTCTCTCCACCGCCGCTTCCTGGGCACCCTCCTCCTGGGTCCCTTCAATGGAGGAGTGGGTTCTGTGCCAGACACGACCGATTCCCAGTCCTGGGAGCCCAGGTCTGGCCAGTCCAGTGCTTCAGACACCGCCTTCCACGTGGCGCGTGCCGTGGGGCAATCGCTGACAAAGTGCCTCACCGTCTCTTTTTGCACTGTCCCGCTCGCGACAGCCCCGCTCTTACACTGCAGTCTGGGGCAGGCCTGCGCCCTCTCGGGAAGCCAGGGTCTGGTCCCTTGCAGGTCATACACCTGATGATACAACCTCCACCTGATGTCCCACAGCCGGAACGGAACCCTCCTGTCTTGAAAATATTCTATGGGGTAAGTCTGTTCCCTCAGGTATCGCGAGAGGCTCTCCCTCCTCGCTCTCTTGACGACCTGCGGTCTGAAATAGGCCACCTCTAGCAGCTCTCTATACACCGCTTGTTTGATACTCCGCAGGTCCCCCCGGCTAGTACCAAACCATTCTGCATGGACTTTATGCTGCTTAATGAAGCTGTAGAGTTCCCTCAGATATTCGGGGCCCGTGCACCGCATCTTGGCCGAGACGGTAAAGTCGAGGGAGTGCTCCCCCCAACAGGTTTCCGCCCACGGTTTACCCACCCAGTGCTGCGCAAACAGGACAACCCACATGTGAGGTTGGTCCCCTCCCTCCTCCCATTGAGCGTATTTACCAAAGTTGTAACTCAGGAAGGTGGTGAACATCCTCAGACTGAGAGCCGGGAGGTCCAAACCCGCCTGGTCTATCTGTCTATAGGCCACCGCCCTCGCCAGAGGGAATGTGGCCATTCCCCAGAGGAATTTGAAGAGCTCCTTCTCCAGTTCCTTCATCACGGCTCCCGGAGGGGGATAGACCACCGCTATGTTATGCGCTACCGGCAACACGTACGTGCATACATAAACCGCCTTTTGATACACGGTCAGTTGCCACTTCCTCCACATCCCAATTTTTTCCCTAAACTTTTGAAGCCAAGCGAGCCAGTTCCTCTTCCACCCTTCCTTGGCTATGGAGTAGTAAATCCCCAGAATCATCACCTCCTCTACCTTCTGCTCATTCCTGCCCTCTCCCTCTTGGTCTGTTTCCATGGGAGCAATCTTAAGCTGCTCGTCCTCGGGATCAAAAGAAATAAGGCAACTTTTCTTCCCGTTTATTTGAGAACCCGAGGCACGTGCGTACGTATCAAAGATCCACTGCACGCTCCTGACCTCTCTGTCGTCATTCAGGAGCAGCGAGATGTCATCGGCATGGGCCACGAACTTGATCTGTATGGGAGCACAGGTAGGGAGGGCCGAACGGATCCCCGCTATCCCCTCCTCGAGCTGTACGCGGCACAGGACAGCGTCCAGCGCCAATACGTAGAGGAGTGGGCTCAACGGACACCCCTGCCTTACTCTTGATTGTAAATCGATGCGACTTCCCCTGTGTCCATTGATCTGGGGAGTGACGGTGGCTTCGGCATACAGCAGTTTGAGGAACCCAAGATAGGAGGGCGGGAGACCCTTCCATCGGAGAACCCTCCACAAGAAGGAGTGGTGGACGTTATCGAATGCCTTGCTCTGATCTAACAGGAGAATCCGTCCCGCCCATTTCCTGTCCCACACCAACTGGAAGATCTCCCGCATTAGACAGAGGGAGTCTGTCATAGCTCTCCCCGGCACTGCACTGGTCTGGCACCCCACGACCAATTTGTGCGCCACACTAGCCAGTCTCCTGTTCAGTATCTTCGCTAGGAGGCGATAATCCATGTTGGTCAATGCTATGGGCCTCCAATTAGCCGGCAGCGTCAGGTCCCCTTTCTTAGGGAAGAAAATCAGAGTGCCCTGATAAAAGGATTCGGTGAGTCGCTTTCGGGCCAGTAATGAGTTAAACACTTTTGTCAGAGGGGGGACGAGCCATTCCCGAAATATCTTATAAAATTCATATCCCAGCCCATCTGCTCCAGGGGCGGAATTTCCTTTCGCCGTCACGATGGCTCGCCTCACCTCTTCTTCTTCAATAGGTGCCTCTAACATCTGACTCTCCGCTTCTGTCAGTTTCCCATAAAGAGAGCCTGCTTTCTCTCTGGGAATGTCCTCCAAGAAGCGTTCCACCTTGCGGGAGTCAATGTCCTTAGGAGCGAAAAGCTGCTGGTAATATCGCCCCATGATAGACAACATCTCCTGCGGGTGGAAGGCAACCGCGTCCCCTTCCTTCTCTCGCAGACCTTTCATCTCTATGGGTGTCTTTGGACTGCGAGCCTTCGCCCACTCCTCTACATCTACAGCGGAGCCCTTCACTCTATAATCTCTATAGTTTAGCCGGTTCCTCCTTTGGGTGTAGTGGAATTCCTCAATAACTTTCCTAGACCGGACCAAAACCCCTTCATCATATGGTCATCCCTGATTCATTCTGCTGTGGCACTGTAAGAAGTGAAAGACGGCCTCCTGGTAGTGCTGGAGTCCTCGCCTATTCACCTTAACCTCATACTTGCGGCAGCTGTTCCTAATCGCCCTCTTGGTCCTTTCCCACCATTCTGGTAACTCATCGAAATAGATGTCACTCAGGGTCAACATATTGGCCAAAACATTAGCCATGTTGTCCCTGCAGGACGCGTCCAGCATCTTGGGTCTGAGTCTCCACAGGGGTCTGCCCCTAGGGTATACCTGCCCAAAGCTCAGCTCGACAGCCAGAATGGTGTGATCTGACCACGGGGTGACGACGATGTTGCATTTCTCTGTCTTGACCTCCTTTGGGGCTCTGAACCGGTCTAACCTGCTTGCTGTTTTTCCTGAATAGTAAGTGAACCTCACCCCATCTGAAGTGGGAAAAGTATCTAGCAACGCCTTCCTGCAAGGCACGGGGAAGAAGTTCAATGAGTTAGGCACCTCAAGGCTTTATCCCGGAGTCCTTGACTCATCAGGAATTTTTCTAGGTCCCTTTCCTCTGCACTCAGGGCCAGTGCTCTGCTCCGAGCGGGAGAGTTGACCGCACGAATCCTGTCGGATAGTTTAGTCCTATTGTTGAAGTCTCCCGCTATTATCAAACGGCGCTGCGTGAAGCAGAAGTTTTTGAGGTTTTCCCAAAACCCTTTCCTCTGGGAACTATCAACAGGCGCGTAGAGACCACATAAGCGAAGGGGCCTCGAGATCTCCAGGCTGTCTGCCGACAAATCTTTTAAGGAGAAATCGATCACGATCAATCTCCCTGGGAGGGCCTCTAAAATGTTGTCAATATGGAGATTATGTTTTTCCCTAAATAGTACAGCTACCCCTGCACCACGTTCTTCTCCATAGGACCACACCGACGGTCCCAGGGACCATAATCTCTGAGAGTGGCTTCTCTGCTGCTCGTTGCATATGTGCGTCTCCTGTAAGACCATGATATCATAGGGGAGCTTAGCTAGTTGTGGGATGATCTCCTCCCTTCTCTTTGGTTGCCGCAGACCTCGTGTGTTCCAAGTTGAAAGGCTAAGTGTTGCCATGAGTGTGAATAGATAAAGGAATTGGTGCGGTCTATCCAGTATTCAAGGAATTTTAAAAGATCTTAATCTGCACCACTTCCTGAAAGACACAAGCCCCGCTTCAATGGGGACCGCTATCCTCATGTCTCAGTTCTTGTTCCGCTCTCTCTGAGGAAACTTCTACCTCCTCGGACAAAGCCCGAGGCGTAGCTGTACCGTCAAGTGTGGGTGAGGAAGGGTTGTCAGGAGGATGGAGAGGGTGAGGTGGGTCTGGCGTGAGATCTGGGGTAAGGTCTGAAGGAAGGTCAGAGGGTGAACCTGAGGGTAGGGTTGAAAGAGCTTGGACCTGGGGGGGCGCATCTGGGGGGATGGCCACTAGGGTAGTGGAGGACGAGGAATCTGCTTCCAGCAGTGTCTCTGCACGCGGCTGATCGCATTCCTGAGATACTGCCATCAGCATGCCATGCGGCACAGCCCCTTGCTCAGGAAGATGGGTCTCCTGG